>NW_007726575.1:116212-122832 GCF_000696425.1 Galeopterus variegatus
TATATATATATATATATATATGTATATATATGTCCCTATACTTTATGCCGCACTTTTTTTTTTGCATTGGGTGTCTTGTATTAATGTTTATTTGTTAAATAAAAACATTAAAAATATTACTTGATATTTGCCAATCTGTTTTGGCATTTCTTCCTATACTTCTTTTAAAAGTATGGAATGACATAGGGCTCTCTCTCATTCTCTGAGAGATACTGGTGGTAGAATTTGCTAGTCGTGTGATCATAAACGTTTGTTACTTAACTTCTCTGTACCTCAGTTTTTCCGTGGATGAAATTCCTAGGCTACCTAATGGGGTCCTGCTCCATGGAAAGTCTCCAGTGTATGAATTACATGAAACTGCTTTGAGAACAACACTTGGTTAGCTGTATTTCATCTTCTTGATATTTCACACTGAGCTGAAGTGCAAAGGTGGGCGGGGAAGCTCGCTGTGACCTCCAGGCCCCAGTGCTGGGCATTATGAGGAGTTTTCAGCAAAGGATCAGAAGGCCCACTAGTTCCCTTACCTTCCTCCCCAGCCTAGCCAACCACAGTGTGCCTGCAGGGGCAAAACGTCCAACTGGCCCAATTGACTTCTGGGGTATTCTGACCCTGTCAGGAGACACTTTTCAAATATCACATTATTCAGTGTATGATGTTTGTAAGAATTGAGTTGACCCTGTAGAGTCTGAAATTAAGGCCTTGTAAATCCCAGGTTTCTGAGGTTTTATCTACTCTGCCAACTCTTCAATGAGGTTTATGGCACAGGGCATAATTTTGAACTGGCCACACCCAGTTCCACAGATGCTAGGAAAACTCCATTTGGAATTTTCACTGACATCAGTAAATAACCTCTGGCACCTCTTTTGGCCCAGATGTTTTTACACACAGGATATGGCCAGGCTCAAACCTCTCATGTTGTTCTGGACATTCTACCTTTAGGTGAGGACTCAGTATCTGCCTTCTTTAGTTCACAATATTTATTGAGTGCTGTCTCTGGCCTGAGCTTTCTTCAATCTATTTAAAAGAACAGACACATATTAACACATTTAAGGAGTTCAAAATCAAGATGAGGAGACAAAACACATACCTTATAAGGTAACCTGAAAATTATTTTTCTACCATTTATTAAACTATGTTATAATTATGTCCTTTTCTCCCCCCAAGTACCTGTAAGTTCTTTAAGGATAAGGATGTATCTGTTGTTTCTCTCTGAATCTCTAGTGCCTTGTACAGTGCCTGATATGTAGCAGTTACTGAATACATATGCACTGAATATGTGAAGTTACTATGATATGAACAGACAATTCAGTAAAGCCAAGTATGTAAGATACTGGACAGGTTCAGGTGAGTAATTCATGAAGCATCCATAGAAAGATGGGGAAAGCAAGGAGAAAAGGTGGAATCAGATTTGAATACTTGTGGGTAAAAGTGAGAGTGGATAGAAATGAAGTAGAAAGAGCAATGGGACACCATTTTAAGAAGAAGAAATGGCAGTTGAAAGACCCAGAAGTGAAAAATAATATCTGAGGAACATCATCAAGACTATATTGGAGGGAAGTGCTCTTTTTCAAAGCTATGACTTTCCTTCTTTTTAAATTTTTATTGACTATATATATATTCATGTGGCACTGAGCTGACCATCAGCACCTGTGCACAAGTTGTGATGATTGGATCAATACTATCAGCTAAAGTTACTTATGAGGAACCAGGCTGATTATTATAGGTAGATGGCTGGGTCTTCTTCCTCAACAAGAGTCTGCTCTAAGAAGAAAGTTGATTTGGAGCTCTTTGAACCTGGCCAAGACATGGCAATTGGCTAGCTTAATTTCTGGCCTACCAGGTAAAGGAATGGCAGCTAGATATATCCACTCTGTTTAGGTTTAAATAAGATGGGCTTTACTTAGACCTACAACATTTGTGCTAAGAGATATTGATCTCATTCCACACATTTGATTTCTCCTTTATTCATTCTTTCTTTTTTCAGCCCTTCTATGGATACTTTCTATTTTATTTCTCCCATCCATACCAAGCTTTGAGTTTTTTTTTTTTTAATGATTATATATATTCATAGGGAACAGAGCTAACGATCAGCAACTGTGCTCAAGACGTGGTGAGCAAATCAATGCTATCAGCATGCCCGCCACCTCAAAGTGCAATTATTCCCCATATCCTCCACCCAGCCTCTCCCCAACACAACTTTCTTCCAGCCCCCGGCAACCTTCGTTCTGTTCTCTCCCTCTGCAAGTCAATGCACCACTGTGGTCTTTCTTTCCTTCTTTCTTTCTCTCTTAGCTCCCACTTAGGAGTGAGGACATGTGGTATTTTCCTCTCTGTGCCTGGCTTATTTCTCTTAACATAATTTTCTCCAAGCTCATCCATGTTGCTGCAAATGGCAGCATTTCATTCTTTTTATGCCAGAGTAGTATTCCATGGTGTATATATACCACATTTTCTTTATCCAGGCATCCGTCGATAGACATTTAGGTTGGTTCTATATCTTGGCTATTGTGCATAGAGCTGCTATGAACCTGGGAGTGCAGGTTTCCCTTTGACATGGTGATTTCCATTCCATCAGACATATTCTCAGAAGTGAGATTGCTGGATCATATGGAGGATCTATCTGTCATTGTCTGAGAAATCTCCATACTGTTTTCCATAGTGGCTGCACTACTTTACAGTCCCACCAACACTGTAGGAGGGGTCCCCTCTCTCTGCATCCTCGTCAGTATTTGTTATTCTTGGGAGGCCCAGACAGGCTAAAAACCCCAGGCAGCCACCCTGATCTTACTTCTGATTGTTTACTTTTACCACACCAGTAGAGAGGCAGGTAAGCACCCATACTTTGTTTATAGCATACAAAGGACTTTTCCTTTAGATCACTAAAAGAGAGATATGCAAAGGTAAAATTAAAAGCCTCTGGAATTTTTCCTTCAATAGATAACATGAAATTTTGATGTGGGTTATCTGGTGGTGAATAGATTGGGAGAGGTTTTAAAATCCAAATAATTTTTTTCCTTGCTAAAATTTCTTCCTAGAAAAATGCATTTTCTTTCTGCCTCATGGGTTTCCTGGCATTTTATTAAAAATCCCCATTATCCCAGCCATATTTTCAGACACCACAACTTCTGCTAAAATTCTCTGTTTAGAGAGTTGTATGCTCTGGGAGCTCTATCATGCCCTTGTTCTTATAAATCTCCTGGAAGCCAGTAGATAAAACATGAATCAAAGGTTCTTGACCCTTGGGGCCTTTTCCAATTTGCCTGATTTTACTGTTATAAGTAGAAAAAGTAACTGTAGGTCCAACTGATACCAGAGGAAGAGTCTGGGGAAGCCTGATGGCTGGACTCAATATACCCAGTCTTCTTACCAGGTTCTTGACTCTGCTGCAGGAAAGAATTCAAGAGCAGAGTCACAGTAGAAAGTGAAAACAGGTTTAATACAGAGAATAAATATAGACTTCACAGAGAAAGTGCGGCCTAGCTCCAGAGACTGACTGGGGCCCATACAAAGTTTAGTACAAAAGTTAAAGCTATATATACTTAAAGTTTAGTATGAAGTGCAGGCTGGCTCAAGACAGTGAGCAGCTGCTTGCTGAAAGTAAGTTTGATACAAAAAGAAAGCATACACACCTCAGCCAGTGAAATGTGGGTTGACCCCAAGAAAGTGAGCAACACTCCCACCTTCTGCTGGGATTCCACTTATATAGTTTCACTATCTAATATATATTCACGCTATCTAATGAATATTCAACTAAGGGGGTGGTTTCCAGTTATGTAACCTAGTTTTGCACATACTCAGTTGATCTCTTTTTAGGGTGTCCATCGGTCAAATTCTGTCAATGCACTGAACATATTCAAGAATATTCTGTGCTCTTTAGCACCTCTAGTGAAAGGTCATTCAAAGGAGGTCAAAGGAGGGGAGTCCCAAGGACTCTAGGTGGTTCTCAGTATATCAGTAAGTTTTTACTACTCACCTGATAGTTAAAAGCCACTTTTTTCCCCATCAGGTAGCTTTTGTTCCTTTTCTTTTCTCATATTCTTCTTCCATTTGTTTTTCATTTTCTTTCCCTAAGCTCATCTAAACAGTAACAGAAGAGAAAAGTTCATTTTATGGCCAAATGTTTAAATATGTGTCTTAGTCCATTTTCTCTTGCTATAACTGAATACTTCAGACTGGCTAATTTATTTTAAAAATAAATTTATTTTGGCTCTTAGTTCTGGAGGCTGCAAAGTCCAAAGTTGAGGGGTCACACTGGTAAGAGACTTCTTGATGGTGAGAATTCTCTGCAGAGTCCGAGGTAGCACAGAGCATAACGGGGCCAGGAGGCTCACCTACAGCCAAACTGGCTTTTATGACAGACCACTCTCCGGATAACTAACCCACTCCTGTGATAACTCATTAAGATGTTAATTCGTGAATGGACTCATCCATTCATGAAAGCAGAGCCCTCATGACCCAATCACCTCTTAAAGGTCCCACCTCTTAATATGATTACATTGGGATTAAGTTTCACCATAAGTATCAGAGGGGATGAATATTCAAACTATAGCAATACGGTTCTGGAAATTGTTCACTGAGTCTTAGATTCACCAAGCTGAATATTTCTGCAGACACTATGTTCGTGACTTATGAAAATCTCCTTAAAATTGTTAATTGTCTACATGCCACTCAGTTCTTGTTCTAATTAATAAATAATCAACATTTTCATAAAACAATGGACAAATTGCAAAAGGAACTTCCAAACTGGAGTGGTAGTGAAGGGAGTGTGAAGATGACTCATTAAATAAAAATGTTCACTCAAAAAATAGGTACATATTTTCTTTACAAAAAAATACTTTATCTGGGAGCATCAAAAATGCAATTCAATTTTTTTAAATCTAATTTTTACTCACATTTTTAGGATTCTGCTGGGGGAGCATAAGATAAGCAGACATTCATCTTTGTAATTTTACACAATTCTTTTTCTTACTCACCTACTTTTATGAGATAAGGAGTTTTCTTCCTACATAGAGACTCAACTGAAAGGAGCAACTTGGCATGGCAGAAGCCTACACTTCACCACATGAAATTGTGGGCTTTTTATTGCCAGCTGAGTTTCTTGCCCTGAGAACCATGAAGCACCTAAAGAAATGGTTCTCAAACTTTTTGGCCTCAAGACCCTTAAATACTCTTAAAAATGAGGACTCAGAGATCATCTGGGTTATAGATATATTTCCTGTGTTTAAAATTAAAATGGAGACATTTTTCAAATTAATTATTAGTTTATTTTAAAATAAAATAATAAACCTATTACATATTTATATAAATAATAATTTCATGAAGAAAGCTATATTTTCCAAAGCATAAAAAAAGCGATAAAAACAGCATTGGTTCACATTTTCACTTTTTATTGGCCAGCTTAATAGAAGTCAACTGGTTTCTTGTATCTACTTCTGTATTCAAACTGTTGTCATACATGTTTTGGTTTAAAAAAAATATGGCCTCATATAGATATGTAGTTGTAAAAAGGAGGAGTATCTTAATAGCTTTTTCAGATAATTGTTAATATTCTTCTTTAATTCTATGGCAAAACTGGAAAAAATGGTAGTTTATTAAAGATAGTTGCAATGTGTGGTTTAAACCATATTGATGAACTTCTTGAATTCCATGCATTAAAATCCAATGGTTTATCTCACTTGCTTTGAATGAATCTTTTGCCCATTATGATTTTATACTATCATGCATTGATCATTTGGAAAATACTGGTTTACTGAGTTATGCAAATCTTCCAAATGTTGACACATATCATTATACAACATATTTTAAAAATCATATTTGTTAGTATCACCTTTGATCTCATCAGAAGTGTCTTTAGGAAAGCTGTCAGGCTCCTGGGAGCATATATGTGTTTTCTAAAATTCTCATTTTTTCTTGAAAGCTCAAATTTTACCTTCGGCAACAAATATTTGGAGTTTTTTCCTTGAAGTGATAGTCTCACTTTGTTCATTTGTGAGAAAATCTCTGCCAAATATCCACACTATGGTCTGAATAACATTAGTTTGTTGGTAAATCATGTTTTCAAGTAAAAATGGTGGTCTAATAAAAGAAAAGTGATTAGTTTAGCTCACTGCTCAAACGTAAGTCCTGTCCTCAAGAAACCATTGCACTTGAGCATGCAGCAGAAGTGCTATGTGTGTACTACCCATTTCCCACAACAGAAAGCGACTCAAGTTTTGAGACCTAACAAAACTAATAATTTTTATTGCTTTCTCAAGGACTTTCTAAAGCTTCACTGGCTTTTTATTATGAAGTACTTGGCAGTGAAGAATAAAATGACTGATACAGAAAACAATGAATATGATGTTAGTTAGCTGTTGCTGTCTTAATTCATGCTAATGGGCCAACAGTCTTATCCATCATTACTTTTGTATCATCAGTGCAAATGTCAACACAGAAATACAGGCAAATATTGTCTGGGTATAATTATGAAAATAGGATTGACCTCCTGTACATCCTAAAAGAGTCTTGGTGACCTGTAGGGATACACAGACCACAATTTGAAATCCTTTGCTCTTGAACACCAATGGATAGGTGCAAAGTTTGTAACACTGGATGTGTGTGTGTGTGTGTGTGTATATATA
>NW_007726575.1:123832-272994 GCF_000696425.1 Galeopterus variegatus
TATATATATATATATATATATATATATGTGTGTGTATATATATATGTTTGCACATTTCTCTTAGGGCAATGTTTAGAGCCTTCATTAGATTTTTAAAGAAGGTCATGCAGCCCAAAAGAGTTTAAGAAATGTTGGATATCAAGGGCTACCCAGTAGGTTGAGGTGTGGCCAAGTGGTAGCTTGCATACCTAGCTATTTTTCAAAAGAATAAATGTTCTTTAAAAAGTTTAGTCACTTGACCAAAGTCACACAGCCTGTACAAGGCAGAGACAGGGCACTATTCTATTTCTTTGACCCTAAAGTCCATATTCAAAACCCTTATGCTGAATCTTAGGATTAAACATTGTGAAAAATGGCACAGGAATACAAGAATGGTAAGATGCAATGGGTGGCCTCAAGAGGTTTGCAATAGAAAAAGGAAGATTAGACAAATAAATACATTTCAAACACAAATAGCATAAAAATGGTAAATAACTATTCACCTATAGTATTTTAGGGGCTTATGGACAAGAAATTACTGTCAAATTTCAGAGACCACGATGGCCTTTGGGATGGATATGATTGATGGTAGAGTTTTACAGAGCAGGGCAGATTGTTAGAGATAGAAGCAATGTCATAACAAAGGCAGAAAGCCAGGAAATTGAGGATTTTGTGTGGGAAACCATGAGTAATCTAGTTCAGCTGGAGTGTCTGGGAATTACATACAAATGAACTAGTAAAATTTGTTGGAATCAGAGGGACATATGATGAGCTGAACTTATAGTTCCATGGAGATATTGAAGGATTTTTAAGTAGGGTTTGGGATAATTGGGATCTTTTACCTTGGTGCATTCTTGGGACACTATTATTTACTGTGCAGGGTTTGTTTAATACTAGGCCACTTTAAATGGAAAGAGTTTATGAAGTACTGCTTGTTATCATTGTTAAGAAAGAATGATCAAAAGAATAATTTCCCTTCTCTGGAAAAAAGATGAATGAACAGTCTTTGGGGTGTGGGTTTCCATTGATGGTTGAGAAATATATTTACTTGCATAGACATTTCCTGCTTATCACTAGATCGATGCAATGAAATAATTACTCATATTTCTCAAAATGGTTTCTATTTATGCTGTTTGGTCAGTGCCAAAGATGTGACTTGACATAACTGAAAAAAGAGCATCAACCACGTGTTCTCATCAGTCTGCTTGAACTCCAATTTGAACTATTAAAACATGTTTAAATTCACTTGAAAAGAAGAAAGAAAGTCTCAAAGTAAATCATAATACAGAGGATAATGAGTTAATGAAAAGGAATCCCACATTCTTGCTCTGAAGAAAGACCTTCTATAACTACAGGATTTCTATAACTAGCAGGCTTCTCCTGCTAGATGGAGGCTCCGAGTCTCAGTGACCACTATGCTCAGGGTTGGGAGGAGCAGTCTCCAAGCCTGGTGCAGGTATTCTGAGGGTTGGTTGTTTGCCTGCTTCTAGGGCCTGTATAGAACCATTAGTTGCTCAAATGGCTTCTACTTCAGATGAAAGAGGCTTATGACTAAACAACTTTCCCATAAATTTCAGGCTGTAAAGATTTACTTAAATCTCATCTGTCTCCTGGAAATCAGGACTCTAATTGGCTGAGTACTTCCTTCCCCACTACCACTACCATTATTACTGGGGGCCACATATTGAGCACTAAGTGCTGCTCCTGTGCTAAAAACTTTATATGCAATCTTCTGAGGCTGGTTTATTTCCTTCACTTTATACACATGAAAATTGAGGCTTAGAAGAGTTTAAAGATTTTCCTGGGGCCGACCCCGTGGCTCACTTGGGAGAGTGCAGCGCTGAGAGCGCAGTGGCACTGTGAGTGCCAAGGCCGTGGGTTCAGATCCTATACAGGGATGGCCGGTGCGCTCACTGGCTGAGCGCGGTGTGGGCGACACCAAGCCAAGGGTTACAATCCCCTTATCGGTCACAAAAAAAAAAAAAAAAGATTTTCCTGAAGGGATACAGCTAGTAAAGAGGCAGTCTGTCTGTCTACAAAGACCCATCCCCTGGCCCCCCTTCCTCACCTAATGCCTACTTAACCAGAAGTCTCAATTTCAATGTCATTGTCTCAGAAACCTTGCCTGCCTCAGTAGACTTGGTTAGATTATCCTGTTAAAAATTCCCATAGTTCCTTTACTTACCCATTGTTAGTGATAATTACATATTGTACATACTGTTTAATCTCTGTCTTTGCTGCCAGACTCAAAGCTTCATTAGGGCAGGAACAGTATCTGTCTGGACCACTTCAGAATCACTTCAGTAGAAATGATGAAGTGACTTAGCCTAAATTATTTAAAATACTGATGCTGTTGGGATGCCCCTGTCAAAATGATAATGATATCTGGGAAGATATCATATTCAGACACTATTATCATTAAAGCCTCATCAGGGCCTCATGTCATTTCTGAGACCAAGACAATGGCATACAGGGCAGGTACGTTTTGATGAGGCAGAAGAAGAAGTCATGGTTCAAGAGCTCTCGTCTTGATTGGACACCAAATCTAGACACCTCAAGCAATGCAGATTCATAGTGAGAGCAGTGGGCATTTGGGATAAGAGATCCCAAAACAGAACAAGAAAAGTAGTGATACAATAGCAATACGTATGTTTTTTCAGTTACGTGTACCTTTCCCAGAATTTTTGCTATCCTTGTTTCTCAACTGACATATGATTCTTTGCATAGGTCAGGCTAAGACTGACATAACCAGTAGGCAGAGATGAAATCTGAAGATTCTGCATTTAGAACAGGGAACTATCTTTTTCCCTTCTGGTTAGCAAGGTGCTGGAACATAGTCTTTGTTTATACTCGTATATATGTGTTGACTGAGTGATTGAAACTTTTTGGGACCTACTGGTCAGGAAAAGTTTATTCCATCTCCTTTCATGTATGTTGTTACTTAATTTTTTTAGTAAACTCTTGTGAGCTTATAGCTTTTAGAAATTAGTGTATGCAACTGAAGTCACAAAACAATGTTTACTTTTAATGTAGAAAGTGAAAACTGATTCTTTCTCTTCTATTCTTTTTTAAAGGCCAGTTGACATATGCGAAATGAATTTCATGTCCCACTAGTAGATTGCGAAACTCTTCCTCGTGAATTTAGTTTCAAGTACACACACACACACACACACACACACAAACACAACTTCTGCATATACAGGGTCGATATATAAAATACATGTCTCACCATCCCAGGCAAACAAGTTTTAAAAGTGTTGTTCCAAATCAATGCTAAATTCTCTTCTCCAGTTCTTGCTTCGGAACATCTGGTATACCCTGTGCTCAAACCATCTCAGCCAGGTCCCCAAGCCCATCTGTAGCCTGGAGGCAGATTTCCCTTTTGCAGTAACTACAGGGTTTCTACACATATTATTGATGGGGAAGTCTGTCTTGCTCAGAGGCATCCAGCACATCAGCAGATATTTCCTTTTCTGGAAAAACTCAAGGGTGAGGAGGGGCCGAAGACTATTTAACTGATTTGAATGGCAATTTTTTTTTTCTTTTTTGAACATGACTCAAAAATGTCATTGTCCTAGCATTTTCAAGTATCATGGGGCAAAAGTTAATCAAGTTCCATTTTATTGACCAATTTCCCCTCTTCTTGTTCTTTTTTAAAACTTGTGCATTCCTGGTCATTAAAAATGAGTATGTGTAAGAGCATCTTTCCCAGCTGGGCCAAAAGAAAAAAGACTGTTTCATCATGTAGTACATACAGCATTGTCAATGTCCTCTAAGATCAGTTACATAGAGAAAAGAACTATGCAAAAGGGAGATTGTGCAAGTTATTACAAAACATAATTTAGGCAGTGCCAGGATTAGAAGGTTAGTGGTGCTAGTTCACAGGAGAATTGATGAGAACAGCATCCTGCACACTGCTTCTACCAGACCATAAGAGCTGTTTATTTTTCTAAGGTCACATTTCAAACCCCAGACAGTGAGCAAACATTTTTCTTAGTTTGGTTATTTTAGTTTTTAAAAAAATTTTGTTTTGTTTTCTTTGTTTGTTTGTTTGTTTTTAAAGCTCAGGCTTCTGAATTTTGGCATTTACTTTTTTTCTCAAGAACAAAGTTTTAAATTTACCTTGATTATTGTTCTGGGTCTGACTCGCAATGAGACTATTTTACACTTTTTCATTTACAGGTTTTTGCATGCTGGCCATGTCCAAAGTATGAATAGATTTGGTGGGAGATTTGAAGATGATCCTGACATTAAGGAACATCCAAAAAAGGCAAATATGTATCTATTTTTAACCATTGTGGCAGGGCATTATAATCACCTGAGAAACTTTACAGAACAAAGGAAGCCAGATCCTCTCCCAGACCTGTCAAATGTGAATTTCTGTGGGTGGATCCCAGGCACCATTATTTCTTAAAAACCTCCCAGGTGATTCTAATATCCAACCCTGGACTATTGAGGTAGACTGACAAGTGCCATGTGAAAAAAGTAGAAAGGGCATAGAGACTGGGAACACAATATGGGCCTTCCAAGACTTATTTTTAGCCCTCTCAAGCTTAGTGATCCTGGATGGTGTATTAGAAGTTACTCAGCTACAATACTCTCATCTGTAAAATCTATGTGGACATATACTTCACGGAGTATGATAACGATTCAATCAATTAATGAGTGTGAAAATATTTTTAAAAATCTAATGAGCTCTATATGTGCTATCATTACAATAACAAACTTTTCAAAATTATGTAGTTAAAGAAGAAGGATAAACAGAAAATTGAAGAAAAGTAGACATGGCTGATAAAACACATGTGGTTCCATCTTATCCCCATTTTCCTTTTTCTACTTTGTGGTCTCTGACCCTAGATGCCCAATTCCTGCATTAAGAATCCCCATGAATATGAGATTTAGAGTCAAACGGTTTGGATTCTCTCTTGAAGGCCATGAGAACTCATTTAAGTGGTTTTAAGATAAAGGATTACATAGTCAGATCTCTGTGTCAGAAACATCATTCCCGAAGGACTATGTGGATAAAAGTGTGAAGGTATGAGACAGGACTGGAGGAAAAAAAGACTAGTTAGGAAGGTGCAGCAGTAATCCAGGCCAGCATGGGTTGACAAGGTATTAAATTTATGAAATTAATAGAATGAGGCTCATTGGATGCTTCTGCCTTGGGCGATCTTGTAGGTGGTTGTGCCATCTATCCAGGTAGAGAGTAAGGGGGAATAACATGTTGGTTCAGAGGTGGTTGGGGGAAGGGAATGAACAAATAAAAGGAGTTTTCTTGAGAGGTTGAGTTGGAGATGCCAAGTGGTAACTACCAAAAGGCAAGTGGATTTATAGTTCTAGTGCCTGGGGCAGACTTCTCAGCTAAAGTATCGATTAGGGAGTCATTAGTAAAAAGATGGAAGTTAAAGCTGTGAAAGTGGATAAAATTACGCAGTCAGAGCATGAAAAGAAAAGGGCAGAGAAAATTACTATCGTGGGGAGTGGAAAGAGATATGAGTGGAGCCTTCAAAAGACACTAAATAGGGGCCTCAAGAAAAGCCCTGTAGAGCAATGTCACCTAAAACAAGGGAGAAGAGAGTTTCAATAAGGATGGAGTGGTGAGTAGTTTCAAACACTGCAGAAATGTCAGTTGAAATAAGGGCTGGTTATATCCCACTGCATTTAGCAACTAGAAAGTTATCAGAAACCATGGCAATAGGACTTTTAGTGATCAGAGTAGAAACCATATTGCAAGGAGTTGAATAGTTTAAGTACGAGGCAGGAAGTAGAAAAAATGAATACAAAGTACTTTTTCCAGAATATTGGCTCTGTAAGGATGAAGAAGCTAAAATAATTTACAGAGGAAACTTCAGGTCAGAAAAGCGTTCATTTATTATTATTTTTTTTTGGAAGAGAGAAGTGTATTTGATTATAAGATAAAGAGGGCCGGCCCCGTGGCGCACTCGGGAAAGTGCAGCGCTGGGAGCGCAGCGACACTCCCACTGCAGGTTCGGATCCTATATAGGACTGGCCGGTGTGCTCACTGGCTGAGCGCAGTGCGGGCGACACCAAGCCAAGGGTTGTGATCCCCTTACGGGTCACAAAAAAGACAAAAAAATAAAAAAAATAAAAAAAGATGAAGAGAAGCTTAGATGGAGACTAGACAATGCGAGGGTGAAAATATAGCACAGAGAGGGCATAGCAAGATGATTGAGAAACTGGGAGTTAGGGGATGTTGAACGTGATGCTGAACAGGAAGAAGTCACTCTTCTTAGTAAAACTATAGGGCAAGAATAGATAACACGTAAGGGTGAGGATAAATTTAGGAGAAGGCATAGGGAGCATTTGGGAGTGCTTGTCCAATGTCTCTATTTTCTTTATATGTAAATTAGGAAATAAAGTCTTCTGCTGTGATTAAGGCAAGAATTGTGGGGAGTGGGTAGGAAGAATAGAGAAAGAGTTGAAATAATAACTGGAGACAATAAAAGTTAGCAGAGACTGAGGACCTGCAGGATTTCTGGAAAGAGTTGAAAGTCCAGCTTATGTTTAAGACTGCTTTGGCTGGGTTACAATATGAATAACACTAGTGTGAGATTAGTCTTGAAAAGCAGGTGTATTAGACTCACTCAGGGGGATTACAAATGCTGGGCTAAGCTAAATTATTAGCTAGTTATTAGTGAGAGTTTGTTAAGACTTTTGATTAAAGAATGGTGTGAACAGAATTGTGCAGATTTGGGAGACTATTTTAGGGGAGGGGTGGATTAAAGCCAAGAGATGAAGAGACCAATTTTAAGAGCTATTTGTATAATATGGCAAGAAATAATTTTACCAGTATGAGAGCAGTGGGAATGAAAAGAGAGAAGAAACAGAAACAAACCATTTTTAAACAGTAACGTCTACCAGTTTTAATCATTGACTTAATGTAGGTAAGAGAAAAGTTGACAGTGAATCCAAGGTTTCATGCCTAGGTGATTGGAAGAATAGCACTGGCCTTCAAAAAGTTAAGAGGCATAGCAAGCATGGGGAGAGGTAATAATGACATGCTGCACATTTTTAATTGGAGATACAACCATGACATTCAAAGAGAGACAAAGAGAAGGCAACTGGAAACATGGAACAGGTATGACATGATCATTATTATTTGGGAATCATTGACCTAAAGTGATTGTTGAAGCTACAAGAATGGCTGAGGTTGTCAAGTTTCGGATTTAGATATAGAGTGCATATAGAAATGGCTACTTTTTATGGGAAGGATGGTCAGAAGAGGAATAAATAAAATATTAAGGGAAGTAGGTGTCAGATGAGAGAAGAAAATCCAGGAGAATACAGAGACTCAGAAGCCAGGAAGAAAAGGGCATTAAGTTATCAAAAATGGACAAGGAGACCAAATACTAATAGCTCTAACAAAAGAAGGATGAAGAAACTGTCAGTAGATTTGGGCAACTAGGAATTCATCAAGTGCTAAATGACAGTGATTTCATTTGAATGGTGGGGCCTAAAACCAGGTTGCAGGGATTTGAATAGCTCATGGATAATAAAGGAGTAGAGGTGAGGGGCTAACCTTTTGAAAATTTATAATAAAAACATGGAGAGCAATAGGTAAGTAGCTTGAAGGAGTAATGAAATGCAACATCTGAATTTTTTTAAGGGGAAAAAGTAATAAAACAAAAGTAATTGAACGTGGAAGGCTACTGAGGGGCAGGTAAGCAAACTTGTAGAGACATACTGGATGTGTTAGGGTGTGAAAGCAAGTGGAACAAGTGGAGATTAAGGGAAGATGAAAGTAAAGAATGATAAAAGGATCAAAACTTCAGAAATATTTTAACTTTGTGTAAGTGGAGGAGAGAAGGAGGGTATCCATACTATAATTTTTTGAAACTAACAGGTATAGTTTCACATTATAATGTTTTTGAAGTTGAAATATACAATCGATATCAAAAGAAATTTCTTAATTCCAAGGACAAAAAGTTAGCTTTGATATTGTTGTTTATTTCTATTCTGTGAAAATTTATCTGTGTGTAGAAAGTATCTGTCTCTTCAATTGTCTAATTATTAGTTATTTGCATTGGTAGCTCCAGATAAGGTTGAATTAAATTTGAATTCCTGCTAATTACTTAAACAGTATTTAAAAAGGTTACACTTTTATGTGGTATCTAAATGAATAGCATAAATAAAGAAATAGCATAAATTCAAGAAATATTTTGAAATCTGGGAGAAATTAATGTGAACAACTCATTAATTTGAAGGAATATTACTTTGATAACTAATATCAATACAGTAATGGCATCTAGTTGGTGCTCAGGTGAATATTTCAAACTTCTAGAAATATAAAACTTAATTAGTAAAACAAAATGTAACTACAAGTTTCATGAAATAGGAAATGCATACGTAATACCAGAATTATCTGATAAGACTTGGAATCATGTTGTCATTCTTAGAGATTCTACTGAGGTTAAGTTCATGAGCATGATTTTGCAAAGAAGCCTGTCATTGTGTCGTACCTGTGAATTACCACAACTTTTATTTATTTATTTATTTATCTATCTATCTATTTATTTATTTTTTAATGTTAGATCTCAAACTGTAATTGTGAATGTAAAATATTCAGTTAGTTAGGCTGCCATTTTTTGTTCTTAACCAAGTATTACCTACAGTTTTAGTCCATAAACATAATTACACCTGGTGCACACATCCATCTTTTCCTATTCATTTTTAAGTAATTACCTGAAATAGGAGAAAACTTAAATATAGTCTTTAAGAGAGTTTGAAAACATAACACATCTTTTTGAACTTCATATTAATAAATACTGCAGATATAGCCACTGACATATATTTACAGAAGCAATGCTAAAAATTACAAAGCTCTGTGCTTCTTTTATTATTTGCATATCCTTTTACTGACCCTCGTTCAAACTTGTCTTACAAACTTCTGAAAGCTTTCTCCATGTGGACACCATCGAAGTACAGTTCACTAGGAAAATTGAATTTTATCACCCAGGAAACACATCATTCAGGTTTTGGCAAGAATGACATTTCCAATTAAATAAAAAAAGTTACTGTTTTTCTTTATAAGTACCGACAGCTCCTATATTGACACTGTATACAGACACTAGAATAAAATGAAAGGAACAAACAAAAGTAGCAGGACCTGACACCAGATAAGATTAGACCAAAGAGAGAGAGGAATTCATGAGAAACTCCATTTTAGTGGTCTGGGTCACTGGCTAGATGGTAACAATGCCACATGTACGAGAAGAGAGGAGGGTGAACAACAACTAATTTGGAAAGATCTTCAGATTATGTGAGAAGATGGCTTAGGTCTACTCAAACTTTGTTTAACTTGAAAAAGTCAGAGCTAAGGAACTAACAGGTTCATGTTCATAAGTGCTACTGTAGCTTAGTGTACGTTTTATACAGTGATTCACTTAACCTGCCCCCAAAGCCGATCATCAAAGATGCATCTTTTAGTAATTATATGTAGACCCAGTTCCAGAAAAAAGATAAAATAAATGAGTTTTGATTAGACATGCATCTGTCACCTTCTCAAGAAAAAAATCACATGATGAATGAAATTTGATTGTATATACTTCGGCCACTTTCACAGTTTTAGAAGTCTCTCCTCCCAGACTCACCCTCAACCAGCCTAGTACTAACTCACAACTGACCAGCTTCCTGACTGGCTCTGTCCTTCCCACCAGTTCTCCATCCCTAGAACTTATCAAACTTCCCCTATCCTGCATCTGGTTCCTCTATGCTCTGCTTTCTGAAACATGAATGGATAATAAATTCCTTAAATTTTATCACTCTCTCTGTTCTTAAAAGTCACTCAAAACAGTGCTGGTGGAAATTTGAGACACCAAGGTACGAGAGCTGACTATTAAAGGCCATCAGTCCTTTGTCCACCATGAACAGATAAGGGTGGGACTGAGCTGATGGGGAAGGAACTAGACAGGAGTGTGTGTGTGTGTGTGTGTGTGTGTGTGTGTGTGTGTGTGTGTGTGTGTGTGTGTGTGTGTGTGAGAGAGAGAGAGAGAGAGAGACAGAGAGAGACAGAGAGAGACAGAGAGAGATAGATTGGGGAGCATTTTTGTACATAAATGGATATAATAATCTTGAAATCTAATAGTAGATAGTGAACACAGCTTTTGTGAATATCTAGAGTGTGTATATCTTGGTTAAATTGTTTATTTTCTTCCAAGAGTTAAGATCTGTTTTTATTTTCATACTTTGGGGCATGAAAATGTAGAGAAGAAAAAATAATCCAGTATTTTAAAAAATTATTTCATACGTATATACATATGTATACACACACACATACATACAAATATGCACATTATATATGCCTGGAAGAATCCAGAAATACTCCCTTGGACTGAAGACAGCTCCTGGCAGCTTGAAGAAAGAATCCTATCTCCATAGATGGCGTTCTGGAAGCAATCTTCTTACCAAGTAGTAGCAGAAGCCAAGTGTTCCAGCACCTCCTGCTCTTACCATGCTGACCACTATGTTAGGAAAAGGAGCATCTTTTTGGGAGTCACAAGGAAGCTGAACCAAGGCAGCAGGGGACATTTACAGTAGGGACTTCCCTGACTTGGAGAATCCTGCCCTACTCAGCTCTCTCAGGGTGTGTTGAGAGTGCATTTAGTAATTTAAGTAAGTAACAACAGTAGTTTGAAAAACCTGGGAGGCAGCAAAGATAGGCTAGAAGTCCAATATGTAAAACAATAAAGAAAAAGAGCCAGAAATTTTGGCCAGTTCTTGAATTGAAAAGGGAAATGTGAAATGTTAGCAATGGCTCTAAACAGAAGTCTTGAGGTCTGGGCTGCCATTGCTCTGCTGTTAACCAGCTAGTTAATGTCCCAAAGCCTGGGTTTTTCTCACCTCCAAAATAAAGATATTTGACAGTATAACCTCTGAAATCTTTTCCTAGAGTACAATTTATGACATAACATTGAATTAGGTGACTCTGGGCATTACAAAACCATTTCTCTTTCCACTCCTGTATTTTCTTCATTAGGTTCTGATTTGTCCTTATTTCAGAATTTTCTAATATGCTAAGCAATTTATGACAAGTTCTGGTTTGGCTTCTGTCTGTCCAAGTTGTCTCTGAATATTTTTTTCCCTCAAAGTTGAATATATTAGATCCTTCTAATACACTTAAATGGCCTGGTTAGAAAAAAAAATATTAATTGCATCTGGAATCCTTGTCTTAGAATTGTTTTCATAACTAGTTAGCCTTACTGGAATTTGTACATGTGTAGAGGAGCATAATAAAACATTTGGAATTTACTGATGATTTTACTTTATTTGGCTTGCAAAATGCATCCTTAAGTGAGCCTGGAGCCTCATTTAATGTGGGATCCTGTTCTAAGTGAATGGAAAATGCAAGGGAAAAATTAAATAAAAGAACAATATAATCAGCTGAAACCAAAATAGATGGGAATCGGGGTTGAGACAGTGAAGATAAAGGGGGGTGAGCAAAAGTGAGGGTAAATAAGCACTGAAAGCATTTACTAGCCCACATTATTTGTTTATTTTCTAGCCAATCTGCCTTTCTGTGGGGTTACGGGTAATAAAAGGAATAAAACCAGTAGGTCCTGCTTCCTAAGCAGTAATTCAAAAATGGCACAATCAGTTAATATTAGGCGACTGTGGTTGGCATGGAGTGTAATAATAATGTCATGAGCTGGAAGGGGCCTTAGCAAGGGAGTTGTACCCAAGATAAACCCAGACAAGCCACCGGTGACCCACAAAGCCTCCAACCAGGGTTGTGGATTTGGATCCAGTATCATTTTCACCACACTGCTCAACTGAGAAAAAATAAGTATAATTAATTTGCAAGATAAATAACTCGAAGCAAACAATAAAACTTATAGTAAAACAAGGGAAAGACCTCAAAAATAGAAGCCGGTGAGATAAAATGGGCTAGTTGACTAAATTCTTTCCTATGCTTAGCTCTACTGCTAGTGGAATTGGATCTTTACTATCCGTACCTCCACCTCCCACCTCCAACTCTCCAAAACAGCACATCATGTTGAACCTCCTTACTTTTGACCCAGAACAATTTTAGTCTTTCTTCTGGCTGTCACCCATTTTATTCTGACATATACCTTATGTGCCATGTTATAGACCCTCCGACACTGATGGACCTAGTCCATCCTGCTCCTGCACTGTGGCATGGCCACTTTTTATCTGTGTTCTTGTGCAACTGGCTTAGGCGTTTTAAGCTTCTGCATTTTCATCTCTAAAATAGGTAATAATATTCACTTTATAGGTGTTTTATAAGAATTAAATAATGTAATGCTTGTGACATTTTTAATACAGTATCTTGTACATAGTAAGTACTTAATAAATGGCAGCTACTGTGAATTTGTCCTTAGCTGTCTAAACTTTTATCACCATTGCATAGGTCTGAGTGACTTTACTTAGACTCCCCTCTCCCATCTGAGTTTGCTTTGGTTCAGGTTGCTCACTAATATTTTGTCCAGCAGACATATCTCTTGCTATGGACAACATTTCTCTCTTGCCTGCTATAGTCCAGCTACCCATTTCAGTCTTCCTTTATACATAAAGTCTTCCTAAATGTCCTAAGGAACACTGATTTTCTTTTTTAAACTCAATGTCTGTGCTTCAAAAGTAAAATTAACAATTGTTTTATGGGGACATTCTCCCACCCCCACTATCCTTTGCCATGTTGTAAACTTCTGGGTCAGAAACTTTCCTAACCTAACATGATGCTGAGCTCAGGGTGGGCGAACAACAAGACTTGAGTGAATAATTAATTTATTTCCAAGCTAGCTGGATTGGCTAATGGGAACCACATTGTAAATACCAGATTCTTCAGACTCGTAGCTTCCCCACCCTAAACTTCTAAATATCAGATTGCATTTTCAGGGAAAGTAGCTGTATTCACATCCATAGTTGTCCTCTTTAAAACACTGTGTAATGGGATGCAAAGCTTTGACTCAAATTTTAAAATGGACTAATCAGATTTCCATAAATAATAATAAACAAACATGTTTTCTCTTTGGAAAACAGAATTTAACATATCATACGTGCTTTAGGTATGTATTCAGCCTTCAGTACCTAGGATATCTCCATCTATTCATCATCTATATCTATCTAGCAATCAATCTGTCTATCTATCTAATCTGGAATGAAGGGATAACCAAAGGAAGATATGGCACTATTTTTAAAGATAAACCTTAGAGTTATTTTTGCCTTGTAGCTAAGGAAAACATCCAACTCTTATGTCAGTTGACTAGTTTCTAATGGACCAGATCATTCCTAAAGCAATCCCTTTAGTTGCTCAACAAAATCCTGGAAGCTGCAAAAAAATGATTTCCACTTTTCCTAAAAAACTTCTTTGCATTCAGATTTAGATAGAAACACTTTGAGTGGGATTTTCTTCATCTTGGACCAGGCTTGAGGCAAAGAAATTAATAATGCTTTTTTCTTCTTTGTTCACAATTCTTTCTTTGTTCACAATTCTGAAGTTAATGGTGTACTTTTTGCAGCTGTGGGCAAGTCAGGTTTCATATTAGAATACTTCAAATATTATAATAGGGTTCACTAATGATCTTCTTTTTCCATGGAGCTAAACTGTTGTATTCCAGAGAATTTTATTGGAACCGGAATCTATGAGTAACTTTTGTATTCATCTCTTTAAAATACATAGCAATCCTCTTTTTTTTTTTTTTTAAATCTATCTTCTCATAAAACAACCCTGGTTAGTCACTTTAATGAGCAATTTTGTCCCTACTTTTATTTCTTAATGAACTCTTCCCCTCTGGCTGAATCCTAGTCTCATAGTTTATTTTCATTGCTATAGTGACATTGGTCAGAGACAGCTCTGTAAAATTAATCATCACATTAGACCAGGCTTCAGCAAGAATTCTTTTTTGGAAGAAAAGAAAGTTCCATAATCCCACTTGCATACCCTCTTCTGGTGTTTTGTTTTGTTACTTCACCCTAAAGATTAGGTTCCATAAATCAATTGAACACAAAAATTTTGGGACAGAGTAGGAAATAGAATGACATTCTGACCAACCAAAAGTATAAGAGAATTGCTTTCCTTCATGTTTACATTATGTTTAGTTAAAAATGTATCATAAATTATTGCTGAATTAGGTTGCTAAATATTTTAAAGAAAAGCACTCAAGTTATTTATGATTTGTCTAAATCCTCCACTTGATCTTAGCCAAAAGGCCAAGAAGTGATGATTTGTCTAAATTATTAAGTAAATTTATATAGTAAGTCAGGATTCTGGTTCAAAGGTTTAATGGGGGCGAGGATGTCAGTTGACCACTCGGTTTCCCTTAACCATAGTTGAATCATAGATTTCAGCAGACATGACTCAAGTGATCACTCTTCAGAGACTTGGACTTGAGATGGTTGCCTCTGTGGAACACTTATCTGTCCCAAGTGCCAAGGCATTGATTCCTATTGAAACTTGTGTAGTTTAGATAAATTTGAGGTGAGCTTTTAAAGTAAGAGAGTCCGAAGGCACTTCAAAAAGTTTGTAGAAAAATGGAACTACAAGATAACGCAAATTTTTCCATGAGCTTTTTGAAGTACCCTTGTAACAGGGTCTTACTATTGGCTAAAAATCAAGCCTAACTGAGCGTTCAACAGTAAGTTATTAAGTTATACGTCTAGCAACCAGTGGATTAAACAAATACACTTTATTTGGGGAAAATAATCTGGGAGATGGAAAAAAAAATTGTCCTCATGCTTCCTGCTTTCATACAACTATTAGTTTCATGGCTTGATTGGTTATACTGTTAATATACCAGAGTATATCAGAATGTCATTTATTGTCATTTTTTCTAAGGAGACCATTGGTTGAATTATTTATTTCTTCAAGAATTCAAACTTCTATTAGTAGCCTCTTCTCCCTACAGAAAATTGAGCTATGGCTTCCACCCTCCAGGGTATAAACTCTGGATTCTCTATGCACCAAAGTGTTCGAGATCTCACAAAATCAGAGGCTTCAGGGAGTTCAGTGATTTGCTGAAGATTTACAGCTAATTGGTTCTACAACCTGGTTTTTCTCACTCCCAGGACAGCTTCTTATGAGCTTCCATTACAATCTCTCCTTGTGTTTATTGCTCAACCATGGGGAAGTCTTGCCTCATATTGTTTTATTTGGGACACATGGAGCAATGGCAACTTTGAAAATTTCCTCACAACTCTCTCAACCCTAGCCTGATCCACAAACTGAGTGGGTCACTGGACATGTATAGTTCAATTGAAAAAACAAAATTAAAAAAAAAAAAAAAAACTTCTCTCTCTAGTTACACATAAGTCTTCTTTTACCTGCAGGCTTTGAATTGTGTTAAATGCCTCTGGGAAGGCACATACTTTAAGTTAGTAACAGTAATAACCCAGGGAATAAATTTTTAGCTTAATCAGGAAGGTAAGTTTTGTTAGTAGGGTAAACAATCAGAGCAAAAAGCCAGGAGGGAAGGGTAAACTGGCTGTCAAAGATAAGTTTCTCCCCTTCCTATTATTCTTGATTGTTTAACTCTGGGGAAGCATCATATTCTACTTCTTTGTCATGGTATTTTTTTTAATGTATTTTATTGTGTACATTTATTTAAGGTATAAAACATGATGTTATAGGCTATGTATAGATAGTAAAATGGTTACTATAGTGAAGCAAATTAACATATCTATTATCTCACATAGTTACCATTTTTGTTTTTGTTTTTGTGGTAAGAACAGCAACATCTACTCATTTAGCAGGAATCCAAAATACAGTACAATTTTATTAGCTATAGTCCTCATGTTGAACATCTCTAGACTTATTTATCCTACATATCTGCTACTTTGTACCCTTTGACATCTCATTTCCTCCCCCCACCTTGAACTTAGTACTCACTGTTTATTCACTATCTCTGTATATTTGACTGTAGATAGATAGATAGATAGATAGATAGATAGATAGATAGATATAGATAGATATAGATATATTTTAGATTCTATATATAAGTGAGATCACGCAATATTTTTCTTTCTGTGTCTGGCTTATTTCACTTAGGATGTCCTCCAGGCTCATCCATGTTGTGGCAAATGGCAAGATCTCGTTCTTTTTTGAGGCTGAATAATATGCCTTATATACCACATTTTCTTTACTTATCTGTCAATGGGCATTTAGGATGTTTCCATATCTTAGCTATTGTGAATAATGCTGCAAAGAACATGGGAGTGCAGATATCTTTATGAGGTGGTGATTTCATTTCCCTTGGGTATATGCCCAGAAAAGGGATTGCTGGGTTATATGGTAGTTCTATTTTTAATTTTTATAGAAACATCCGTACTGTTTTCTATAATGGCTTCACCAATCTGTATTCCCACCAACACCCTCACCAACATTTGTTATCTTTTGACTTTTTGATATTAGCCATCCTAAAGGGTGTGAGGTGGTATCTCATTGTGGATTTGATTTTCGTTTCCCTGAAAATTAATACTGTTGAGTACCTTTCCATATACCTGTAGTGCACTTTTATGTCTTCTTAGAAAAATGTCTATTCAGGCCCTTTGCCCATTTTTTAATTGGGTTATTTGTTTTTCTACTATTGACTTATATGAACTTTTTTAAAAATAAATTTTGGATGTTAACCCCTTATCATATATATAGTTTGCAAATACTTTTTCCCTCTGTGTAGCCTGCTTTTTCATTTTGTGGATTTTTTCCTTTGCTGTGCAAAAGCTTTTCAGTTTGATGTAGTCTCATTTATTTATTTTTGCTTTTGTAGCCCGAGCTTTTGGTGTATCATGGTATTTTTAATGATGGCACATCATGTACTTGTATCATGTTTCTTTTTTCTTTTCCAAATGCTGTTGTACTCAGAAATAAAGTAACATTCCCATCCTGTCTGCTCACTTTGACCTGAACACTTGTCAGTGTAAATAGAGTAGAAGAGGAGGCAAGGGGAGAAGAAAAAATACAGAGAGGCAGTTGCTGGTAACTCACTTTAAAATATCTCTTGACATTCAAGATCTAGATGGTAATGGTCACGGTCACTGATGGTCATTTCTAGTAGTTCTACTGAGCCTGCCCCTGATTAACTCACTCCTCTTCAGTCAGAGTGGCTTTGGAAAGTGCACTGACTTGCAGTATTGGGGTATGGTTTTGGGTCACCTGCTACTTCAACTAGCCAACTATGGGTAGTTGATTCTTTTATTTTTTATTTTTTATTTTTTTTGTCTTTTGTCTTTTTTCCGTGTCTGGCAACGGATCGCAACCCTCAGTGTTGCCCCCGTACCGGACCGGGGACCGGCAACGGGATCGCAAGCCTCGGCGTTGCTCCCGCGCCTCGCTCAGCCAGTGAGCGGGAGCCGGTCTGTATGTGGGATCCGAACCCTCGGACGGGAGCGCCGCCGCGCTTCCCAAGCGGCGCACTATCCAGTGCGCCACCGGGCCGGCCCCTGATTCTTTTAAATTACAAAATTTTCAAAGAAAATTTTCAAACATGAAGCAAAGTTAGAAGAATTTTACAGTAAACGCCCATATACACACCCACTAGATGCGATTAATGACAGACTGCTATATCTGCTTATCACATTTCTATCTTTGTATTAATTTCTCTACCCATTCGGTAATCCATCTTATTTTTGATGCATTGTAATTTAAATTACAGACATGAATTTAGTCCCTCCTAAATATTTCACTATATATATATCATTAACAAGGGTTTGATACTTGTCAATCTCTGCCTTCACCATCATAGTCCCAGTGGAAACCAATGTTCTATTTTCTTCCTTCCTGGAGTCTCTTTTTCAATTCTAGAATTTTATGTAGAGTCACAGAATATGTGCTCATTTATGTAAGTTTTCCTTAACCCAGCATAAGATTTTTGGGATTCATCCATTTTTTTGTTTTTGACCCTTCTTTTTTTTTTTTTTTTTTTTTTTTTTTTTGCTGCTGAGTAATACTCCATTGTATGAATATACCAGTTAGTTTACCCATTTTCTTCTTAAGGGACAAGTGGGCTATTTCCAGTTTTTTTTTTTTTTAATGTGAATAAAACTGCTATGAATATTCTTATACAAGTTTTTTTGTTAATGTTTTAATTTATCTAGGGTAAATGCTTGGGAGTCAAATTGCTGATTATAGGATATGTATACATTTAGTTTTATAAGAAATTTCCAGATTTTTTTTCCCCAGATGGTTGCTGGCATTGTTACCCATAATGTATAAGAATTTCGGTTGCTTTACATTCTCACCATATTTGAGGGTGTCAGTCTTTTGGATTTCAGCCAATCTAGTGGATGTATATTGGTATTTCATTGTAGTTTAGTGTGCAATTCCCTAGTGACTAATGATATGCAGCATTTTTTTCAAGGACTTATTTATCATTTGCATATGTATTCAAATGTTCTGCTCATTTATTTTTGTTTTGTAGAAGTTCTTTATTTTTCCTACATTGTATTCCTTTGTCAGATATATATTTTGTAAATATTTCCCCACACTCTGTGGATTGACTGTTAATTTTATTGATGGCTGATGGTGTCTTTTAATGAACAAGAAGTTTTTTAAGTTGGACAAAATCTAAATTATCAATTATTTCTTTTATGGTTACTGATTTTTGTTACCTATAAACCTTTGACTACCCCAAACTCAGGAAGATCTTCTCTTACATTTTCTTTTAAAAGATTTATGGTTTTAGATTTCATGTTTAGATCTGTGTTTTCTGTCAAATTTATTTTTGTGTATGGTGTAAGGTAGGGCTTGAGATTTGGTTCCCACCCACCATATGAGTAACCAATTATTTCAACACTGTTTGCTAAAAATACATTTCCCTTTTTGATTGCTTTGGTTCCTTTGTAAAAAAAAAAAAAACAGATGATTTTATACATGTGGACTTATTTCTGGATTCTGTTCTGTTCCATTTGTCTGTCTATCCTTATAGCAATGCCATGCTGTCTTGATTACTGTACTTTAGAGCAAGCCTTAGAATCAGGTGATGTAAATCCTTCAACTTTGTCTCTTTTTTCAAGATTGTTTTGGATATTTTAAATCCTTTGCATTTTATATAAATTTTAGTACCAGTTTAATTCCTAATAAAATGCCTAGTAGGATAATATTAGGCTGCATTGACTCTATAGATCAGTTTTGAGATAAATGACATTTTACAAGCTTTTCATTCAGAAATACTTTAAAGTTACCAAGATTTACAAACATCTGACAGAGTATATCTTTTACCCCAACTTCTCCTAATGCAAACATTTCACATTACCATGGTACAATTATTAAAACTAGCATATTAACATTGGTACAATACTTATAAATGATCTGCATCCTAACAATATTAATTTGCCAATTTAGAAATATGGTACATATTTCCATTTATTTGTTTTGTCTTTAAATCCCATCAGTAATATTTTATACTTTTTAGTTTAGAAGGTCTTAACTAGCATTTGTTAAATTTATTCCTATTTCATATTTTTTACATTATTATAAATAGATTTTATTTCATTTTTCAATTGTTTGCTTCTGATGTATAGAAATACTATTGATTTTCTACATAAACAAAAATATTGGCTGGAAATAGAAACAGATCTACCTATTTTTTTTTTTCTCTATCTTTGATGATGCCAGCCATAGATATTTTTTGTAGGTATGCTTTACCAGGTTGAGGAAGTTTTCTTCTATTCCTAGTTGTTGTTATTCCTTAATTTTTAAAAATAAACAGGCTTTGATTTTTGTGAAATGTTTCTCTTCATTTTCTGAAATGATCATATAGTTTTTCTCTTTTTTAAAATAAACTTTTTATGTATTAAACAGACCTTAAATTTCTAGAATAAACTCTCTTTGATTATGATATATTATCCTTTTTATATATTGCTGAATTTAATATACCAATACTTTGTTAGGTATTGTTGAACCTATGTTTAGAAAGAATATTCATCTGTAAATTTATTTGCATTGCCTCCATCAAGTTTTTATGCTATGCTGTCCCCATAAAACAATTTGGGAGGTATTTCTCTTACCTCTATTTTCTGAAAGAATTTGTGTAAGCTTTATTTTTTTGACTTTTTAAATTGAAACCTAATTGATTGTACATATCTGTGGGGTATGGCGTTTAATATCAATACCTGTGTGCAATATATGATGCTCGAATCAGGATAATTAGTATATTTAACCTTATTCACTGTAATCATTTTTTGTGGCCCTTTACCAATTTCTCACTAACCCTTCCCCCCTTTCCCCATTTCCACCTCTGTTGGCCGTAGTTCTGTTCTCACCTTTTGAATGTTTGACAAATTACTGTGATTGTTGTATCTTTCTTTCTTATTTATTTATTTATATATTTATTTTTAGCTCCCATTTAGGAGGGAGGACGTGCAGTATTTTTCTTTCTGTACCTGGCTTATTTCACTTAACATAATTTTCTCTAAGTTCATCTATGTTGCTACAAATGGCAAAATTTCATTTTTTTAAAGGCAGAGTAGTATTTCATTGTGTAAATATACCACGTTTTCCTTAGCCAGTAGGCTGTCCATGGACATTTAGGTTGGTCCCAACTTTTGGCTGTTGTAAATAGAGCTGCAATAAACGTGGGAGTGTAGGTATCCCTTCAATATGATGATTTCTTTCCTTTAGATATATACCCAGTAGTGGGATTGCTGGATCATATGGCAGTTCTATATGATGTTGTTTGAGGAAACTCCATACTGTTTTCCATAATGGCTGCACTAATTTGCATTACTACCAACAGTGTAGGAGGGTTCCCCTTCCTCTGTATTCTTGCCAGAATTTGTTATTCTCTGTCTTTTTGACAATGGCCAGTCTAACTGGGGTGAGATGATATCTCAATGTGGTTTTGATTTGCGTTTCCCTGATACTTAGTGATAGTGAGCATTTTTTCATGTCTATTGGCCATTTGTATATCTCCCTTTGAGAAATGCCTATTTAGCTCCTTTGCCCATTTTTTTAATCAGGTTACTTGTTTAATTTATTTATTTTTACTGTGAAGTTGTTTGAGTTCCTTGTAATATCCTGGATATTAATCCCTTGTCAGATGCAGTGTTTGCAAATATTTTCTCTCATTCTGTAGGTTGCCTTTTCACTCTGTTAATTGGGTTCTTTTGCTGTCCAGAAGCTTTTTAGTTTTATATAATCCCATTTGTTTATTTTTTCTTTTGTTGCCTGTGCTTTTAGGGCCTTATTCATAAAGTCTTTGCCCAGTCCTTACTCCTGAAGTGTTCCCCCTATGTTTTCTTTTAAGAGTTTTATAGTCGTAGGTTTTATATTAAGTTTTTAATCCATTATGGTCAGAGGCACAGTTCTAGAATCATTCTTCTACATATGGATGTCCAGTTTTCCCAGCACTATATTGAAGAGGCAGTCTTTTCCCCAATATATGTTCTTGTTGCCTTTGCTAAAGGTCAGTTGGCTGTAAGTACATGGGTTGATTTTTGGGTTCTCTATTCTGTTCCATCTGTCTGAGTGTCTGTTTGTATGCCAGTACTATGCTGTTTTGTTTATTATAGCCTTACGGTATGATTTGAAGTCAGGTAATGGTATGCTTCTGGTTTTATTTATTTTTATTTTTTAATTTTTTATTTGCTCAGGAAAGCTTTGGCTATTCAAGGTCTTTTATCATTCCATATGAATGTTAGGATTTTTTTTTTTCAATTTCAATGACGAAAGTCATTGATATTTTGATAGGGATCACATTAAAAATGTAGATCACTTTGGGTAGTATGGACATTTTTACAAGGTTAACTCTTCCAATCCAAGATCACTGAAAGTCTTTCCATCTTTTTGTATCCTCTTTAATTTCTTTCAGCAGTGATTTGTAGTTCTCATTGTAGAGATCTTTCACCTCCTTGGTTAAATTTATTCCTAGGTCACTGAAAGTCTTTCCATCTTTTTGTATCCTCTTTAATTTCTTTCAGCAGTGATTTGTAGTTCTCATTGTAGAGATCTTTCACCTCCTTGGTTAAATTTATTCCTAGGTATTTTGTTTATTTGGTGACTATTGTAAATGGGCTTGCTTTCTAGATTTCTTTTTCTGCTAGTTCATTACTGGAGTGTAAAAATGCTACTGATTTTTGTGTGTTTATTTTGTATCATGCAACTTTACTGAAATCATTTATCAGCTCTAAGAGTATTTTTAGTAGAGTCTTTAGGTTTTTCTATATATAGGATCATGTCATCTGCAAACAGAGACAGTTTGTCTTCATCTTTTCCAATCTAAATGTCCTTTATTTCTTTATCTTGCCTGATTGTTCTGGCTAGTACCTCCAGTACTATGTTAAACAGAAGTAGTGAGAGTGGGCATCCTTGTCTTGTTCCTGTTCTTAAGGGAAAAACTTTAAGTTTTTCCATTCAGGATGATATTGGTGTGGGGAGGTTGTTGTATATGGCTTTTATTGTGTTGAGATACTTTTCTGCTATACCTGATTTGCTAAAAGCATCATGAAGGTATGTTGAATTTTGTCAAATCTTTTTTCTGCATCTATTGAGGTAAACATAAGGTTTTTGTACTTGATTTTGTTAATGTGGTGTATCACATCTACTGACGTGTGTATGCTGAACCATCCTTGCATCTCTGGGATGTATCCCACTTGATTGTGGTATATAATTTTTTTGATGTGTTGCTGTATTCTGTTTGCTAATATTTTGCTGAGGATTTTTGTATCTATGTTCATCAAAGATATTGGCGTGTACTTTTCTTGTTGTATTTTTGTCTGGTTTTGGTATCAGGGTGACGCTGGCCTCATAGAATGAGTTTGTGAGAATAGCCTGTGTTTCAATTTTTTGGAATAGTTTGAAGAGAATTGGTATTAATTCTTCTTTAAAGGTGTGTTAGAATTCAGCAGTAAAGCCATCTGGTCCTGTGCTTTTCTTTGTTGGGCGATTGCTGGTTATTGCTTCAATATCACTGCTTGTTATTGGTCTGTTCAGGTTTTATATTTCTTCTTAGTTCAGTCTTGGTAGTTTGTACATGTCCAGAAATTTATTGATTTCCTCTAGGTTTTCGAATTTGTTGGCGTATAGGTATTCATAATAGCCTTTAATGATTGTTTGTTTTCTGTGGTATCAGTTGCAATGTCTCCTTTTTCATTTCTGATTTTTTTTTTTCTCTTTTTCGTGACCAGTAAGGGGATCACAACCCTTGGTGCGGTGTCGCCCACACCACGCTCAGCCAGCGAGTGCACCGGCCAGTCCTATATAGGATCCGAACCCGTGGCAGGAGCGTCGCTGCACTCCCAGCACAGCACTCTCCTGAGTGTGCCATGGGGCTGGCCCTTATTTCTGATTTTTGTTATTTGGGTCTTCTCTATTCTATCCTTTTTTTTTTTTTTTTAGTTAGTCTGGCCAACAGCTTATCTATTTTATTTATCCTCTTAAAAATAATTTTTTATTTTACTGATTTTTTTGTACCATTTTTTGGTCTATATTTCTCATAGTTCCATTCTGATTTTAATTATTTCTTTCCATGTACTAGTTTTGGATTAGATTGTTCTTGTTTTTCCAGTTATTTGGGATTTAATGTTAGGTTGTTTATTTGAAATCTTTCTGCTCTTTTGATGTAAGCACTTATTGCAATAAACTTCCCTCTTAGTACTGCTTTTGCTATGTCCCATAGGTTTTGGTAAGTTGTACTTGTATTTTCATTTGTTTCAAGGAATTTTTTCATTTCTGGCTTTATTTCTTCTTTGATTTTTCTTACTCCCAGCATTTTATCAATTTTCATTTGGATGTTTTAAATATCTTTTTTTCCTTTCATTCCCTTCTATTGTTTGTCTTTGGTATTTGCTGCTTATTTGAGGTGGTAAGACATAGTTTTTATCTCTTTCTCATTTGCACTTTTGTTCTACCAGTGGGTTTTCTTCTTTAATGTACATTCATGGTAGTGATTATTATTTTTTAGATTCTCTTGCAGGACTCCCTTGAGGATTTCTTGCAGGGTTGGTTGTATGGTGGCAAACTTCCTTAGTTTTTTGATTGTCTGGAAAATACAACATTTCTCCTTCATTTCTAAAGGATAGCCTTGCTGGATATAGTATTTTGGCTGGCAGTTTTTTCGTTTTTGTATTTTTGAATATAACATCCCATTCTCTTCTGGCCTGTAGAGTTTCTGTTGAGAAGTATGCTGTTAGTCTGATGGGGACTTAGTTATAGGTGACTTGATACTTTTCTTTTGCTTTTTTTTTAAAAGATTCCCTCTTTTTCTTTGAGTTTTGACTATACTGTATCTTAGAGAGGAGCTTTTTAGATTGAATCTATTGGGGGATCTTTGAGTCTCCTGGATTTGATGGTCTGTTTCTCTCCCTGTACTTGGGAAGTTTTCCATTATTTTTTCATTGACAAGATTTTCAATGTGTTTTCCTTTCTCCTTCCCTTCTGGAGCACCTGTGATTCAGATGTTTGTGCACTTAAGGTTTTCTGCTACCTCTCTTAGATTTTCTTCATTTTTAAAATTCTTTCTTCTATTTTTTTGTCCATGTGCATTATTTTGGAAAGATTGTCTTTAAGATCAAAAACTCTTTCTTTTGTTTGCTTTAATCTGCTGCTTATGCTCTTGGTTGTGTTTTTTTTTTTTTTTTTAATTCTATTGAATAAATCCTTCAGTTCCAGTTCTTTTACATTCTTTTTTTAAGGATTAATCTCTTTGTAAATTTCCTCCCTCATCTCCTGGATACTTTTACTCATTTCGTTGTATTGTCTAACTGAATCTTCTGGTATCTCATTGAGTCTCCTTAAAATTCTTACTCAAAATTCATTGTCAGTCTTTTCATGGGTTTCCTGCTCTATGGGATCTGGCACTTGAAAATTATTCTATTTCTTTGTTGATGTCATATTTTCTTGTTTTTTCATATTTCCAGTATCTCTTTGATATCTGGCTATCTGGTAGAGCAGTTGCCTCTTCTATTTTTCTGGAGTGGGCTTTGAGGAGAGAGACTTCCTCTTCTACATTTGCTTTGTACAATTGAGTATGGTGTTTTAGTGTTGGTTCCAAGTAGATGCAGTAGTGTAGTCTCTGTATGGTACTTCAGCTGTATTCATTGTTGGAGTTGCATGTGCGTGACTCCATGGCCTGGATACTGGGCCATTCAGTGATTCCTCGCTGAGGTTAGTAACACTGTGTTGATTTGTCAGGGATGTAGATGAGCTCCTGAGTTCTTAGGAGAAGCACTTGGGTGCCCTGTTGCTCTTTGGCTGGCGTGGGTGACCCTGGGCAGGCTTATTGGTACCCCAGCTTGTGTTCCATGACCTTGATGGGTGCACTGGGGTACACTAGAGCTCCTCAGTTTGAATGGGTGATACTGGGAGGGGATTCTCTTTCCTCTTTCGTACAGGAAGAGGCCCGTTTTGGGTCATTGCTTCCCCCTGTTGGGGGATCAGTTGGTGGTGATCAGGAATTTTCTTCCTTACTCCATTTGGGTATCCTGGTTTCTGCCTTCTCAGGGGGTCCTGTGAGTGGTGTCATTCTGCCATCTTACTCCAGATGTTCAAAAACATATTAGTATATAAAAATACAAAATTTTTCAATTTTAAAAAATGAAGAAAAAGTTAACATATTTACTAAGGAAAATTCTGTCTTCTTGGCACCACTATAAGCATCAGCTCCATCCTCTTTCTGCCATCCAGCCTGACACGCCAAAACAGTTTTCAGTCAGTACTCAACTCATTTACAAATGACTGAAATAAGGAATGAAGAAGTGAGAACATGTTTGGGGAGGAAGAGAATGATTTTATTTTGGACTTATCAAGTTTGAGGTGCCTGTAGAACATTAGCTTAAATGAATGGATTTGTATCTTCAGAGAGAGAAGATGAATTATAGTATAAAGAATCATGGACATAAATACAGCCATTGAAACATGAGACTTAAGATGTTTTAGATAAAGTTTATAAAATGAGAGGAAAATAAAGAAAATAGTAAGTCTCTGGGAATTACATGTACAAGGGCTTAGAGGGAAGTGAGTCAGCCAAGAAGCTGCAAAAAGGAGGAGGAGAATGAAAGGAGAATAAGAAAATGATGGAGAGAGTTTTAAGATGGAAGGGATGACTAAAATGTCAATGGGTGAAATGAGTTTAATTAGAAAGAGGACCAAAACTATGCCACAGGGTTTAGCTATTTAACCTGTCACCGTGATAAGAACTATTTCAGAAGAATGATGAAAGTAGAACCCAGAGTCTAACTCTTGATATTATTTTAAGAGCATGTGCAAGCTTCAATCCAGAACTTTCGTAGACATTTATAAAGTATCTTGCAGTTTTCCCAGAAATTAGCATAGTGAAGACTACATCTGTATTGATCATATAGTTCCAAAACAACTATCATTCAGTTGAATGCCTCCTATGTGTGAGGCAATATTTCAGGCCCTGGGGTTGCAGCAATATATGGAATAAAGTCCCTGTGCTCATGGCACTCTCGTCCTAGTTGTAGATTGAAAGGTGAAAAATAAATGACATCATTTTGAAATACTTGAAAGGGAGACATTATTCCTAAAAGCATTGAAGATAAAGAAGCGACAACTTCAAAGCTGTCAAAGTACATTCATACATACACCAACACAATATTTTGGCTGGTTTTCCAGAGGTAAATAATTCTTTTGGAAGCTTAATATAGTTATTACTTGAATTTCCTATCTAGTCATCAGGTGAAATCAATGCGTTTTTAGTGATGTTAGCCTCACACACAAAACAAATCTGTTAGCTGACTTTCTTTGAAGCCTTTCTGACTATCTACACCAACAAACAGAACCATCAAGGAGAAAGCAGAAAAAACAAAATTCAGGAATGATTGCCAAGGCAGTACAACCTTGCTTCCATTTCAGTAATGCCTGGTAATTTTCTTAGTCAAAGTCTCACCAAGTAAGTGAGCCTCAGAGAAGGTTTTAGAGTCATTCCTCCAGAGATCAACTCTTGATCTATCCTTACCATGTGTCAATTACCCGCTATTCATTTACAATTGTTATGTTTCAAGTAGCTTTCAACCATTCACTTTCATATTCTACGTTATCACGAAGAATGACCTCTTACGTTACTATGGAAACAAATTTTTATAAAAAATATTTTTATCACTTCTAGGTTACTTGTACCATTAAGGAAGAATATGAAAAAAATTAAGTCAATGTGTTTATCGCTACATAGGCACTTTGTGGACAATCACACTGGGGCAAAGAAATAAATCAATCACTGGTAACTAACAAATTTTGTGAGAAGATGCAATTTTTTGAAAATATGCATAAAAAGCACTTACTCAAGATTCTCAAGACATATAGGACATTCCATATGATTACTTTTATTTGTATGAAACATTAGCAATGCATTTTATAGAGTAAGCGTACGTTTTTGAATTGAATTTGTAGATTTCGTATCCAACCATTTTCCACCTTGATATCAGACTCACCTTTTGTGCCATTACATTCTACTGATTAATAACAGTTAGGATAGAGATCAGGAAGGAGATTGTGGACCCTTAAATGACTCTGTGCACTGCTTTTAGGAAATAACCCCGAGGTAACTTTAAAATGTGTCCTGAAAATATATTTTTACACCTTGCCACTGACCTGGATCACAGAATCAGTCACAGTAGTGTATGTTTCTAAAAGAAATTTTAATTTGACCCGAAATTAATGGGCATCTACTTAAGAGACCCATGATCAGCATATCTGGTTCAAAGAAGAGTAACAAAGAGCCTTCACTAAATATTAAGAGTGAAATCAATTAAATGTAAGGTTTTTACCATCTGAAAGCAAGTCTCGATTTTTTTTTAAATACACATAACAAATATATTTGAAGGTAAATACAGTAAACCCTTTACATTGCAAACACGAAAGGCTGAGACTTTTCAAACAGTGCAAATTTATGAATACCACTAGAGCACCAACTTTATTAGAAACAATAGAGCTAGTCTTGCCCTGCTACTGGATTTTTATTTGATCGACTATATATAGTCAAAGAAATATTGTCTTGCACTTCGATGTCCTGGAGTTTTTATGGTATAATAGGTATAACTTAATCTTAAAGCTTGCTGTGCTGCCATCAAATATACACTGATCTGCTAAGGGCTACCTGAAACCCAACTCTTGCTTCTCATTCTTGGCTATGAATGTCTTTGGGCATTTTCTTGCATTGGCCAGTTTCATCTGCTTTCAAGACATTTTCCTTAGTCTCATGTTTCTCCTCTGTGGCTTTTCAGTTCTTAAAGAAAATCTTTCTGTAGCAACATGGTCAACTGATGTTGCCTCTTCTACCAACTTCACATTCATGCAAAAAAGCAAGTAACTCCCCAAAGTTCATGAAACTTTTTACTTGTGGTGAACTTAATTTGTAGACTTCTTCTCTTATTGCTTCAATTTATGGACACCTGGCTTTTTTCTTAATCACATATCCATATAGAATTTTAACGATTCTGTGCACATATTCAAACCATAGTCAACTAAAGTTTTACCTTGACTGAATTGTTATCGCTTCTTTGATAGGGCATTTGTGCTGATTAATGCAGGCTTCTACTGTTGTTTTTATTTTTTGTGTATATATTGTGGACACACCCTAGTTGTCATGGAGTTCAGCAATCTGTTCTTTGAATAGTTTATAAGTTATGTTCATTTCTTAAAAAAAAAAATTAAAAACACTTTGCTTTCTCTTCACTTCTGTCTCCAACACTAAAACTTGACTTGGGGAATCAGGCCAATTTTTTTTTTCAAAGAAACATATTGTTAATCAGTTAATGACAATTTCTATCATATTTGATGCCAGAGCAGAGACACAAGATGACACTGCGGCGTACAGGATAGGTAGCTTTCTAGGTTCACTTACTAGTTAAGAGATTCACTCCTGTATAACAATATAGGAGGCAAATAATATTCAAGGCAAAGCAAATCATCACTTGAGAGTTGAAGTGGTTCTATGATTGTTAAATAAATATGCTAACAACTAGGGCACTCATTTTAACCTGCCATGCGCTCATTTCTTCTGCACATGTTTGATTGACTAAGAAATTTTTCTGCCAACCACCCAATACATGTGAAATTTAAAAAAATCTAGGAGGGCAATTTCCACAGTATTATAATGTGAAATAAAAATACCATATTTGAGGCAGGGAATAAAATATGGTGACTAATGAAGTTTTCCAACAAACACCAAGTAGAACTTTATCCAAAACAAGTAAAGTAGAGCTAATGTTGCTAAAATTGTCTTTTAGGTGTTATACTAGTTCATTTCTGTTGCTTATAACAAAACACCTGGAACTGGGTAATTTGTAAGAAAATGAACTTTATTGCTTACAGTTTCAGAGGCAGGGAAGTCCAAAGTCCAGGGAACACATCTGGTGAGGATCTTCTTAGGTGGTGACACAAGGTATCACATTGCAAGAAGGACAGGAGCAAGAGAGAGAGCCCCTCCTGTGCTCTACTTTTAAAGCCATCATACCTGTGACTGCCATTAAACCATCAAATGGATTAATCCATTCACTTGGGTATAGTCCTCACAATCTATTCACCTCTTCAAGGCTCCACCTTTCAATTAGCATAATAGGATTTCCCACCCTCTTAACACTGTCACAATGGGGACCAAGACTCCAACACATTAAACTTTGGGAGGGCACAATTGAATCCATAATATTCCACCCCTAACCTCCCAAAACTCATGTCCTTTTCACACGCAAATACATTCATTCCATCCTCAAAGTCTTAACTTGTTTTAACTCAAAAGTCCAAAGTCTCAAGGGACATCTGTGAAATCAAAACAGTTATCTGCTTCCAAGTCACAATGGTGGGACAAGCATAAGGTACATATTCCCATTCTAAAAGGAAGAAATAGGCCAAAAGAAAGGGATAACATGTCCCAAATAAGTCTGAAACCCAGCAGGGCAGTCATCAAATCTCAAACTTGGTGAATGATGTACCTTGACTCCATGTTTGATGTCCTCTGCATGATGGTGTGGGGTTTGGGCCTCCAGGTCCGTAGGCAGCTCTGTTGCTGTGGCTTTTCTAGTCTCTGGCCATGTTTCAGTTCTCCCAGGCTGGCATTGCATGCTGGTAGCTACATAATTCTGGGATCTCCATGGTGGTCCCGCTGTCATGGCTCCACTAGACACAGCCTTGATGGGCTTTCTGTGCTGTGACTCCAAACCCATATTTCCTCTTGGCATTGCTCTAGCAAAGACTCTGTGAGGTGAATCCACCCCCACAACAGATATCTTCCTGAGCCCCAAAGTTTTTCCATCCATACTTTGAAATCAAGGTGTAGGCTCCCCAGCCTTCACTCACAGCTCTGGCATTCTGTGAGCCTGCAGACTTCCTGGGCATGGTCCTCACAATCTAATCACCTCTTTAAGGCCCTTCCTTTCAATGACCATAATAGGATTTCCCACCCTTTTAAAACTGTCACGGTGGGGACCAAGCCTCCAACACATTAAACTTTGTGGGGACACAATTCAATCCATAGTAGGTGTACACAATTATTTCTCCCTCTTTTACATGTTTATGGAAACATAGTGTTTTGGCAAACATAGTTTCTTAAGCTTGCAGATAGATCACTAAATAGAGCAGCATATTGTGAAAGAGGCCCCAGAGAAATGTGTAAATCAGATGTTTCTGAAGATGTCACACTCACAAGGGTTTCTAGTGAGCAGGAAGATTCCTATGGGGCTTCAAAGTCCAGCAATTCTGATGGGTTTTCGTACAAACCCCCTAGACATGAACCCTGTGAGGACTATCTGGTTTTGTATCCTTATAACAACCTGCATAACATATCCTTTAAGTGCCTGTGAAAGTCCACGAACCACAGCAACTATTGACTAATGTTAACATTTTCCTAAGCCAATGCTTGAATAGCCAGGTGGGAGGGGGAAGGGAAGTAGGAATTACATTATTACTGTTTATTTTCAATTCTCTCTCTTTCATCTTTCTTACACCCCAAAATGCAACCATCAAAGGATAAAATTTAAGATGGAAAGTAATAGTTATAGTAAATAGCTATTACTTAATACTTAATATTCCTAACAATGGCAATCAAGTTTCCTAAGCATGTTTAAACTTATCAACAATGCTTTCAGCTCTGAGTAGATAGTATCATTAATAAGTGAGAAATCTGAGGCTTGAGGTGGTGAAGAAATTTGCCAGACTTACACCAGAACTCAATTCTTCCTATGATCACAGTCCAAGTTCAAAACCACTACGCTTGCTTTTATCACAAAAATGGCCAGTTATTTATTACTCATAAGGAAAAAAATACAACAAAACTCTTCTGAGTATAACTGAACCTAATTTCCTTTTTTCTCTTCCTGTTTTTGTGTCAACCCTGAGATGTATTGATATATATGTAAAATATTACTATGAATGTTCACTTATTTTCACTTTATTTTTTTTATCCTGATGTAATTTAGCTTAATGTTCAGTCTACTTTTTTTAAAACAACTACAAAACTACATTTAAATCCTCAGTTTAATAGAACAACTTATTTGGCTGTTTAAAAAGAATAATTTAAAATATTATTTTGAATAATAACAGAATATAACATTACCATTTTATATTATTTATGATGCCATTTGAAATATGGTACTGTTATGTGAATATTGCCTATTGTGTCAGTTGAACATAATTATTATAATGTGATTAGGCTTTTATTTTAATGGTTGTTTATATCCTTAATTTTCCACATACTGTACAAATCTCATTTTTATAAGGTTAATTAGAATTACTCTGTCTAGGAGACCAGCATTCTTGCTATTTAGGATTTTTAACTAGATTATAATGAGCACTTCATATTATGCCTTTGAAAAAACAGACAATCCTGTATATATTCCATTGCCGTATTTTGAACCTTGAGCTTACAAGGAATACATTAAGAAATAATCCAATAATCGGGTACCATACTCCAGCTTAATTCAGCAACTAGTATATGACTCAATTAGTTTCTTGGGTTGTTTATTACATGCAAAACACATTTTTTTTTTTCTTTTTGTCTTTTTTCGTGTCCGGCAACGGATCGCAACCCTCAGTGTCGCGCCCGTACCGGATCGGGGACCGGCAACGGGATCGCAACCCTCGGTGTTGCTCCCACACCTCGCTCAGCCAGTGAGCGGGAACCGGTCTGTATGTGGGATCCGAACCCTCGGCGGGAGCGCCGCCGCGCTTCCCAAGCGGTGCACTGTAGCAGTGCGCCACCGGGCCGGCCCAGGAAAACACATTTTAAAATAGCTGAGAGTGAGCCAGAACTTCAGTGGTAAGATCTACTTTTACATTATTTTGCAAAAATAAATAATTCAAAGTGATTTGTAAACAACTTTGCATATATACATAAACACTCAGACACCTTTCTTTGATTTTCAAAACTATAGAAATTGTTTCAATGACACATCACACTGCAGAATGTTTACTTTCACTGGAACTCGTGGCCTCTTTTATAGGTTATTAAAATAGTCCTATGAATGGTTTCCTAACCTGTTAGCAATACCCTGCATGTTAATCCCACATTGCACAACCAGATTAATCTTCTAAAATAGATCCCTGGTCATGTCACTTCTACCCTTCTCAAAACCCTCAGTACTTTCCAATTTCCTTCCAGATGAAAGGCAGATTTTTTGACCTGACATTTTAATGATGGCATGCTATGGCCACAACCTATCTTTCTTGCTCTGTCTCTTATCACTTTCTTACCCAAAGCCACACTGAACAATTCACTGATTATTCACCAAGCTTGCGTCTTTATCTCTGCTCTTGCTGCTCTTTTTACCTCCTCCTTCATGGACAGGATTAATAACCCTATGAATTCTTACTTTAATGTCAAATTAAATAAATTATATAGTCTATAGCAGAGGTCGGCAAAAGGGCAGATAGTAAATATTTTAGGCTATGCAGGCTATGCAGTCTCTGTCACAACTACCCCACTCTTTTGTAGAGTAAGAACAGCTATAGACAATACATAAATGAATGGACCTGGCTGTGTTCTAACAAAACTTGATTTATGGACACTGAAATTTTTGAATTTCACATTATTTCTCATGTCACAAAAATAGTATGATTCTTTTTATTTTCCTTAATCATCTAAAAATATGAAACCATATTTAGCTCACGAGCTGTATAAGAACAAGATGTGGGTCAGATTTGGCCAACAGAACATAGATTGCTGGCCCCTGGTAAATACACTGGAATACCATGCAGCTAAGAGAACAAGGTAGACTTGTGTGCACTAATATGGACTACATTATTATTTATTAAAGTAAGGAGCAGAACATTATTATGGCATTAAAACTTTTTAAAAAATATTTTTAACATACTATTAACTTTCTTCTAGGAGGATAAATAAAAACCTGTGAATCATGGGACAGTACATTGGGGAGGGAGAATTCTATTTTATGACCACTTGAATTTTCTGTCCTTGGTCATGTATTACTTTTACTATAAGTATTATTTAAAACATCAAGAAAACATATCTGTGAGGTAGGATTGTTGATCATATTTTGTTTTTCTCTATCCTTCTCTATAACAGAAATCTGATAATAGTGTGTTTAAACTGACTATTTTTTAAGGTCAAGCAGAAAAGTCATTTTCCCCTTTTCATTCCAAACTATATTCCTCTTTCTCTTCTTTAATCCCCCCACAATATGGAATAATTAAAGCTCCTTACCAATTCCTTTTGGGAGAAGATTTTGGTTTTTTTTCCACTTTATACATATTGACACATGTTACACTTTGTGGGCTGCCATATTTCCTCTAAGGTGTGCATTATTCCATATTTTTTTCTTCTCATAAAACCATATTGGAATGCATTGATGCTACCAGAATGATACTTTGAATGCATTCAAATTTGCAAAACATAAATATTTGAACAAAGCCCTTAGAGTTCTCAACAGAGGAAAAGTAGTTCCTGTGCAAAGGATCAGCAGTCAGAATGCCCTTGCACTGCACAGCCCTCCATCGAGAGATAGAACAAAATGAATCAAAGCCTTCAACGTTCTGAAGGAGATGACTTTTAAACTGGAGTATAATGCTACTTCTACTATCAATCAAGTGTGAATGTGGTATAAAGGGCATTGTCAGATGCGAGGTTTCAAAAAGATTTGGTGGAAGTTCTCCACCGAAATGAAGCTGTAAGTCAAGAGAGACAAAGACGTGGGATCTAGGAAACTGATGATTCAAGATGGGAAAGAGAATGGTCAGATGAGGGTGCAGGGAAATCCCAGGGTGATGGTGTACCACGCATAGAAGGAAACCAGAACAGAAAGTGACAGAAGAGACTTTTTCAAGCATATAAAATCAATAGAATATCTGATATATCTGCACATCTTGAGAACAGTTACATGATTGCGGAGTTTACTGTTTCATCATTTATAAGTACATATATAAGGTAGCAAGCAAACAAATACAAACAAGACAATGATTAATCCAAAGGAAAGGAGAGCATGAGAACTGAATGTGCCCATCTCTTTCAAATTTTACTTTGCTTGACTTCAGTAGTCTGAAATTGGCCAAGGCACGAGTATTTACACCATGGAAATCAGCAAACTGCAAATCAGAACTCTATTTTTTTCTTTTCAGAGAGCTAGTTTACCAGTACACCACTAGCACATGACTCAAATCTGAGCTGACTTTATATAGTAACTACAATGTAACTACTAAATATTGATCTACTAAAAATTATAACTTCATTGGGAAGATGGGGTGGGGGTGATAAGGTAGTAGTACATGTGTGGTAGGGGAAGGGAAGTAAGGGAAGCTGAATTCTTCACTTCTCACATGGTGAAATTTAATAGATAATGTTTAAAAAAAATCAAAAACAAAATTATTCAGAGAGAAGAACCAGCTAAAAGAAACAAAAGTGGCTGCCTCTAGAGAAGAGCAAATGGGAAAGAAGGAAGATGAAGAACTATGATTCTTCATAACAAATCTTATAGAATTATCTGATTCATTAAACTATTTTTATCTTAGAAAATAAAAAATTAAAAACATGAAAATTAAAAAGTAAAAAGAAAATTAAAAACTAAATTCTCATACTAATTATTTAAAATTGCTTGCAACATCACATTGAGCAGACACAGTAATCTGCCCAAATGGTAATAGTTGCCTGATAGTGTGATTAAGGGTCTACTTCCAAGACTTTGCTCAAGCCGCTTTCTCTCCCCACTGTCCCTATTGCCTCCCTGACAATCTACCATTCATTGTGCCTTCCCTGGTCACCATAGAATCTCCAGAATACTCCCATTCAATTCTGGATGCTCTACTCCTTCACTATACACAATCACACACACAAACACATTTATAACATTATGTGTGTGTACATTCATACACACCATGAGTGGTGTTTATCATGATTTATTTGAGCCCCCGGTTCTGAAATTATATAAGATGAAGACAAAAGATGAAAATTGAGTTGGTTTCACATTTACGACTTTTAATGATACTATGATGTATCAGTTTGAATTTAGTTTTGATTCTATCAGATAGATGTAATAGAAAACCCAATTAAGAGTGACTTGTAAGAAACAATTAGCACATGTAACAGGAAGTTCAGATTGTGGGTAGGCTGTAGATTGATTCCTCCAGTGGTCCGACATTAAGATCAAGGGCCATTTGTATCTGTCTACTCTGCTTTGGCTTCACCCTGAGGCTAGTTCTCTTCCTGGAGAGTAGATGTCTGTCAAGAGCAATCAGGGCCACTTTTGTGTGGTTCACCTTTGACAGGAAAGGGAAGTGGGTGGAGAAAGGAAGAAGAAAATTGGGGGGGGGGAGAGAGAGAGAGAGAGATCCTGTTACTCTGCCAGAAGAAGGAGGACTTTTCTCTGAAGAAGCTAGTGAATCCCTTCTTATGTCTCATTGACCACAGATGGGTCATCTGTCCATTTCTAAACTAATTACTGGCAAGGTAATTACCACTAGACAAACCAGTTCCATCTCTGAAGTGGAGGTTGGAGCAGCTTCCCATGAGGCACTTGGACTGTATGAGGGAAAAGTGGTCACCTGAACAAATTTGAAATTCTATTGGGACACCTAGCTAATGCAAACTGGGTAAGCAAAGCACAGTGTCCATTAAGGATGGGCAATAAGAATGCCATACCAAGATATTTTCAGATCTTGAAGTCTTGTTTCCAGGTCAATTCTGTATTTTTATTATTGATTGTAATTTTTGGAAACAGATCTGCAATAAGTCATTAGAATGTTAATATATTATGATGTGCCTTCCGTGATTATTGGCTGATTCACTGCCATCTGGTCAGGCAAGAAACATATTATACAAAGCAAAAAATGAGAAGAATTAGACAGTGGAATAAAAATATTATATAAAGGAAGATATAACAACTAAAACTAGGCTCTGAAGAGTTACACCAGTTTTGGGGGTGAGGGTATACTAAAAAAAGATCTCTGTTTTATTTATTTACAATGTGATAAACAATGTTTTCCAGTAAGGGCCTAGACTTTTAATCACTCTTTGAATCATTTTTCTTTCCCAGAATTCTAGATCCTTCTGTAATTGTCATGTGGGTTTTATGGTTTAAGAGGACAAGCTGCTGCCTTATAGACTTTGGCCTTTTCCCAATCCCTTTTCTAATTTCTTATTGTTTAATGTCTGGATCAATATCACTTTATTTTGTCAGAATTATAAACAGGGGTAATTCCTCCTTGTTTAAAACTACCCTTAAAATGCCACACCCTTAAAAACATTAGATTAAAAATATAAATTCTGTACACTTGAACAACCCAAGAGCTAACATACTAAATTATTATTGGGATGATTCTTTCCTGTAAATTATTCAAGTTCTTGAATTTTCTGTTATAGATATTATCTCTCAATCTCTCACTGTGGGAGAAGTGTACTGTTAAGGAGGTAGCATCCTGACTCTTCTGTGCCCACCGTACATACATAACTCCAGCACCCCACCCATTCTCCCAATAGTGTTATATTATAATTTCAATTAGATAAATATTCAGTATTTACACTATTGTGACATATAAACTCAATTTAGAGCTAAGTGATATGTCAGTGATATATATATAGCAAAGTTTAGAAAAGAACTACAGATATTTTTGAGTTAGAGTATGAGTAGAACTGATACTCTATTTCCACAGTCTCATCTCTCCATACCCAAAGGATATCTACATTTCTTAGGTTTGGTAATTGGTAGGAAATTTCTTTTACGTTTTAATAAAAATAAAACTTTGCATGCTTTCTAGGTTTGTATGCTACCTGGCTTTTATAAGGCCTCCCATATCTCCAACTGACACCACATTTGTAAATTCCTTGCTTTTTATTTGTTGATAGGTAATGTCCAAAAGTTTTCTGTTGACTTGCCTTTTCACACATTGGATTTAATTTTGTATTATGTTTCTCTATGTTCTAGGGGGCCAAATATGATCCATGCAAAACATGCTCAGCCTTTGTTCTTTTGTTCTCTTCCTATGAAGATCTTTTGGTCATTTTACATGAACTTTAGACATGCTGCCTTGTTTGAACAAAGAATTAAATGCAATTAAGTCATAGTCCCATGTAGGGCTATGATCATAGCCATGTAGTTGGACATTGCTCTGTTGAGTGGAAAAATCAGAAACGATGTGATTAGGGCTTTATAAAGACAGTCCAATAGGGCTGCAGAAACCACACCAGGGTAACTCTACCAAAAATAATAATTTGTGTCCCAGGAAACACAAAGGGGACAAAACCACTTAGTATTCATTGTATAAGTAACTTTTATACTGCAAATACTAATATGCTGCAAAGAGTCCATATCCCCAAATATGAAAGATAAAGGAGTAGAGACTTTCTCTCTCTACCTGTATCAATCGAAGGCTGGTTTATAACATTCCAAATTACCCACCATAACTGCCTCTTGCTATATTTAATTACTTCTCATCTCCTAAGGCTATAATGAGATAATAGACATGTAAATGCTTCGGGAAGTAGAAAGTGCTCAACAAATGTTATGTTATTAGTAATTTAACAAGATTTTCTAATAAAAAGAGCATGTATACCACAGAACTGGCAACTAGAAGATTTTTCTTTTTCATTTTAGACCTTCATCAAAGCCTGTATAAACAAAAACAAATTATCTCTTTCTTTGTCTCCAAACCAGTTAGAACCACAAAACTCACCTATTCATGCACTTCATCTGCTAATATTCTGGTTTTATATTCTTAAAATGTGAGATCATTCTCCCCCAATTTAATTTCTTTGACAGTGAATATTTATACTAAATTTAAATTAAGTGTAAAAGAGCAGATTGATAAGAACACCAAAAACCTTGTAGATCAACCAATAACACCAGCTGTCCAAATTATTCTACAGCATTGCAAAGGTTCCTCTAAACTGCATATTTATTGCTGGATACATTCCATCCATATGACGTACAAATTTGAGATTTATACTTTTAAACATAATAAGATGGAGTTCTGCCATGCCTACTGGGTGATAAGTAAATGCATACACAACCAATTTGGTTTAAATCTCAGTCCATAATATTTTTGCATTAATCTTAGGCCATATGACCTTTTTTTTTTTTTAAGATCAAATACTTGTAATTGTAGAAAATACAATTTCTTTACTTTTTTCTTTGGGTTTCATAAAACAATAGGGGCCCCAATCTTATAAAAAATATGGCAATTTCACTTCTATGTTAGGCACTTGTAGAATCCTGATAAAATAAAGGGATTTGTATATACCGTGGTTCTAGGTACTGCTTGATTGCTAATAATGAGTCGGTATTTAAAACGTGTCTTTTAAATCCTCTACCATTCTTCCTATAGACAAATATTTTGTAAATAAATAGGTAATTAATGGCTAAAACATGCAGAGTAACGTCACGATGCATGAACTGATAACACTTTGCATAAGGGAATTTTCACTAACATATTAAATAGAAAATACTGGGCAGAAGTGGTGAACAAATATCAATTAAAGATATTTTAAGCAAATGTAGTTTTATTTCTTTCAGATGTACACAATAGCTCGAATTAAGCTAGAAAAGGATAACTTGATTTTTACTTTCATTAATAGACAAGACTTTAAATAGCAAATATGTTTTTCCTAAGTAAACAAGTACCTCTCTAGTGCTGAGAGGTAATCTGCTCACTTGATTCTTTAAAACAACACTCTATGCCATCTCTATATTACCTAAGAAGAAAGAGTAAGGAAAACAGATGTTAGCTCCAATGCTGAATGATTCCTAGTTCTGATTGTAAGAGATTTAAGAGTTTAAATTAAGGAGGTTTTACTGTCCCAATAGGTAAGAGGTACAAGTGTCGAGAATTCTAACTTTGGATTTTCTGCATTATTAGTACTATTATTGCTTGAGAACACGCAAGGGTACTTCAAAAATTCATAGAAAGATTTACATCATCTTTTAATTCTACTTTTCCATGAGCTTTTTGAAGCACCCTTGTACACTAAGTATATGCATACTACTACATAATTTACAAATATATCAGTTGAAGTTCATTGAGGGTAACTGCTTAAATATTTATTTTCTATAAAGAGGTTTAAGGATGATTGATCTAAGGATTCTTTCACTCAGTTATTTGTCCATTTTTATGTTATTTTCTTCCTCAAAAGATGATATAACATTTGCTGCTCAAGCATACAGATGTTTTTTCCTGGTCCTTTATTGACCTAATATGCCTCCAATTTTAACAAAAATTGGATTTTTTGTTTGTTCATGATAATAAAGTGTCACGATTTCTTTCTGGTCTAAGCAGTTTCTAAAAACTCTTTCCCCAATATGGTGTTGACTAATCTTATCCATGACTTGAAGTTCATTTTTCAGGTAGTAAACCAGATTTTAATTTCTCCTCTGAGTGCCGTGTGACCTGATGGAAGTTGAAAGGCTACTGTGATTTGTTCCTTATTGGCCCTTTATTGAGTCAGCTAGTCCCCAAAGCTTCCCACCCACCCTCCCACAATGAATATGCTCTGTTAATATAGCTGTAGACAATATTTGGTGCATATTATGGTTATTGTTGTTACTGTTGATGTCATTTTTATTGCTATAGACTTTTGACTTATAATAATAATTACAAAATGAAGAGAAGCCAGCGCTGTGTACTGGAGACTTTTTCTTTTTAACAGCTGTTGTCAGCTCTGGTGTGTAACATGCACGTTCAATCCTTTTCCCAAAATAACATAATATCGTTTGCAAGAAACACAGTTAGTCTCAAGAAAGCTTTTTTTTTTTTCCATTTCTGATTTGCAATGTAATAACGTTGTGTTTGCTTAAGGTGGGTAGGAATAGATGTGTCTATGAATCTGCATGAGTTTTGGAACTTAGTCTTTTTACCATTATAAAGAGAAACCTGGCACATAGTGGGCACTCAAAAAATAGTTAACAATAAATGAATGAACAAAAAATTTTTAACAAAATTTTATGATAAAAAATGTCTAATGCTTTTTTGAGTCATTTAATAGTATAAACTTTTGTTTATACTATTGTTATTACTATTAAATCATAAGAGTGATGAATTGAGTACTGGTAATGGAAAATGTCTAAGTAGGATGCTATGTAAGGCAAATAGTAATTTGCATATAATGACATTTTCTGGATAGAATATATTAAACACAATTGGTATAAAGGACCTAAAGAAAAACATAATTATAGCAAATTGATATAAAAGAGCTGTATAAATGAAACATAATACAAAGCTGCATTTTAAATTCAGATTTACAGTTGCTCAATTCCTAAATTGGATCAGTAAGTATTGAATGGTGCCGAAGGAGCTACCACTGACCCACTACCATGAAGACATGGGAATTATTTTTCTAGAAATAGTGACTGATTAATGATGACCAACTTATGTTGCTTTGCCCTTCTTCCCTTTGGGGACAATGGCAGGTCGTTATAGATGCCTTGGTAGAATTAACTTTATTTTGTGCTATACCAAAGCACCGAATACAGCTAACTTTTATCTCCAAAGACCAAAATGTTCCTCTGCACTTATTGGTGTCATTCTCTAATCAGTTGAACTAATGAGCTGTAGGCTGTATACTTGAACCAATAACAAATGGATAATGAAAGAATCATGAGGTCTATAAGTTTATGACTTGTGTAACTTTCTCCTCCTTTAAATCCCGACGTGATCATAATTATGCTTATCTTGATACAGGTAATTGAAGGTCAAGACTGTTACTGGAAGTTTTAAGGAATTAGATCATCACCATTTACTCATACCTTTACCCTTATTTCTGACTTTAATTATTATAAGTAAAGTTCACCAAGCTTATTTAGGTTGCTGTTTTTTTATTATTTTTCACTGGGGGCAGGACCCTGAACATAAAACCTAAGTTCCTGGGCATTATCTTTTGAGAAATTACATCAAGGAAAAGAATTGAAAACTAAAACATGTCTGCTAATAGGAGCTGGATATTTTTGGTGATTTTATCATCATCATGTCTTTGTAAAAGCTCTATTTTGCAGTATTGTTATTGTTACTAATGTTATTGTAAAGTTTAGCAACTTTAGGTCCAAAAGTGAGGGCCATCTCAAGCTTGATCTAAAATGGAGTCTGTTCAAAGAGGCACATCTTTACCATAAATTCAGCATATAATACCTTTGGGTATTACAGCATCTTACAATTGTGAATTTATAATAGACTTGGGGTGAGAAAGGGGGAGAGAGAGGGGGACAAGGGAGGAATTTGTGAAGGGCCATGAAAATCAATTACATTGTATAATGATAAATTAAAAAATAAATTTAAAAAATACATATAGGGTGGAGAACAGAAATGAAATATCTTGAGAATGACTTTTCTCCATGAACCTGTACCATATCTGAGCACTCAAAAATTGATGTCAGAATGATGGCTTTTAAAGAAAAAATTCTTAATATGAAGTTCAATGATTAGTTTGATATCTTCAGTCATATTTACTACATAAGTTGTTTTTATTTTATTTGGTTGCATACTTCAGAGCTCAGTTGCTATGTTCAAATCCTAATACTAAGATACGTGTACCAACTTTTGAAAATAAAAGGGAACTTTATAAAAACTTAATTTCACTCTGTTGTAAAACTCACTTTCTAATATTTTCTGAAGTAAAATATTTTACTTTTTATAAGATAGATCAAAAATTAAAATTTAAAAAAGCTTCTTTTATATTGAATTAGAATATGTTTAGAATATAAAAGGTACTAAACCACATACATTAAAACACGGTTTTGATACGTTTTTGTAAACAAAAATATAGATAAGCTAATTGGGTAGTTATTTTGATAGGGTCAAAGATTACTTCTGTTTGTTTGAAAACTGCTTATAATATTACTTTGGATGTATGAAGCAACAAACAAACAAATAAAAATAAAATTAGATTCTTAGTGTAGATCTATTCTTAGAGAATATGGGTATTTTCCCAGGATTTTTAGATTTTTACTTGGATGTCTCCCAGTATTCACCCTTTTCCCATCCCTGCAACATCAATCATTTTCCACATGGCACCTGGACCTAAATTATGCTTCAAATTAATGTATGTTAAAAATAAAAATTTAAAATTTAAAAGAGTTACCCAAATGCTTCTTACTTTGTAATGAGAGACAGAAAGAGAAGGATCCTTATGTATGATTTTTTTGTCTATATGATTTTTCTCTCTACTCTGACTCAGCCTGCCAAAAAGCCATTAAAACCTTCATATTCATTGTAATTGGTGAGTTGCTCTTTTTGGTAATGTAGCTATGTAGCTTCTTACCTCTTTCTCTTATGGCAATTGTGATGTAAGTTTTCCAAAGATGCTACTGTTTAATAGTAAGCCTAAATCATTTTAAAAATAAATTACATAATTTTATTTATCAGTTTTAATGAAACATTTGGGCAAGCAGAATTATTTATACCCACTAACTATGCTCCATTTTTTGAAGATCATTAATAATTTTTTCCACATGGACCTTCTTTTTATTTACTCGTTTAAAGGATAAGCCTATGTTATAAGATTCCATCTGCTCTGATATGTAGAATTCTTCTACTTAATTTTCATATTCCTATTAGAACAAAAAGATAAGCATATTAAAATATGCTCACATTTCTTGTCATTGAATCTAAGGTCCTCTTCTGAGTTGAATCTTGAGGAAATAATCAATGCTAAGGTCTTACAAATTAATTCAATAAAAAATATTGTTCTTAATGAAGCCATTTTTGATCATATAAATATTTAATATATTTAATGTGTTCTCTTTGTACTTTGTAAAGCTAGCAATGCCTTTATGGATAATGATGAAAATGCTATTAAAAAATAATGTATATGGCTTTAGAATATGACAAGTGTTAACACTGAAAGGAATAATTGACATTTATTGAGTGCTTGCCATTTGGCAAATTCTTTTACTAAAAAAATTTTTTTTTACTTATTTTTCACAAGATTGCTTCAAAATTAATGTTAGCGTGCCTGGATTTGCATATGAAGAAACTGATAGAAAGGTTCTATAATTTTCCCCAAATCGCATAGCCAGGGAGCAGGAGAACCAGGATTCAAACTTTGCATTATTTTTAACACATTGCCTGTACTCTTTCCACTCTACCACACTACTCATGGGTCTGATTTCAGAAATCATATAGTTCCTACTTTTCATGTTTATACATAAAGAAATGGAGGCACAGAGAACTATTATGACTTACCCAGGCATTCTAACAGCATTCTCCACTTTGCTGCTGTTGATGACCTGAAGCAAACTTCAGGGACTGAATGACTGAATGGACATATATGGTCAGAGGACAATGATGGGAGGCATGCAATTGGTAGAGCACTAAAACAGAAGTCAGAAAATTGGACTCTAGGCCTCTTCTGTCCTTTGTGACCCAGGTGACCTTGAGCCTGTTCTTTAGCCTCTTTGTTCAGATTCTTCATATCCATAATGAAAATCATAGCAAGTTTTCTGTTTTAAGAGAGTTGCTGCAAAGATCAAAAGAGGCAATACACTTAAAAATTACTATGGAAAATTTTATAATGTAAATCATTTAAAATTCATAGTAGTGTGCATTTAAGGGTACATAGTTCAAAGCACACATAATATGCAGTAAACTTTACAATGCAAGCCATTCAGGGAAATGATATGTGACATACCAATTAGTCTTCACTGGACTGAAAAACTGTGGCTAAATGCTGCACAAGTCAAGTCAAATTTGGTTACCAGACGACAGAGGGTCACGAAGGGACTCTCTCTGGGTGGCTCAGGGCATCTCCATAGCTTAAGATACCCAGGACCTGTTTGACAACTCTCATTTTTGCCTGATATCATGAGGTTAAAATTTTAGTTTCAGGAGAGCAATACGGGTTCTCTAGGTTCACACCAGTTTCTGTGCATTTGTGTAAACAGGAGAATGCAAAAGCTACTCAGCAGTTGGCCACATCCGATGATTCTTAATGAACATCTTCAAGACAACGGTTAATTTACCTAATTTTTTTGTTTTTCCCAAATAGAATGTTTAAAATTTCTAAAACAGGAAACAACGAGGCATGCAGATATAAAGCAGGTAAAGTTAAGTGATTTGGCCAACTGTGGAAAGTGGGACAGTTAAAGACTAACATTTAGAGAAGGATGGATAATTAAGGACTAAAATATATTGTGTTAACTTTCAGGTCAATGAATATTGCACCAAAATTTCTTTAAAAACAACATGGAGAGCCAGGAAGATGTTTTACACAATTCCCTGAAATTACACTTATGCTTTGAAGATAACATCCTGTCTTAGAATAAGTCTTATGACAAAGGTGTACCTGTGCATTAGTCTCATTTTTCTCTTCAGGGAATTTGGGGAAGCAGTCAAGGCAGATGGCACCATTGTGTACTACCAGGACATTGGGACTCATGGAGGTAGCGTGTTCTGCCTAATACTGTACAGGCAGCAAGTGGTAGAGCTTGGGGAGTTGGACTCCTCACCATGATTCTTGTTGGCTCTTAAAGAAGAGGAGAATTTAAAGCTGATCTTTGCATCTTTGGTTATGTAAGTTCATGTTTATAAGTCTAGTAATGCCTCAGTGCATAGAAAGCTGAAGGTAAAAAGTATATATATAAAAAAAAACCCAAATCAAAATGAGTTGTGGCAGTTTTTTTTAAAATCTCAGATTCAAGCCACAAGCACTTTTGAATCCAAAAGTAGGTTTTAGTTTAAAGAGGAAAATGTGAAGTAAAGAGTCTAATGCGTACCAGCTCGGATCGCAGTCTCTCTTCTAACCTAGTGTATCTTCATGTCTTCTCTTGTCTAGCAGGATTGTAAGGAGTGCTGTTTTTGAAGTTCCATCAATCTATTAAACATTAGACAGAAGGTTTTAGGAAACAGGCCATGTGTATTGTGACGTACAGTCCTGGAAAGAAAAATGATCAATCTGTGTATTTGCCTTTTAACTAGTTGTAGACAAGTTGGCCACATTCTCGGCACATTAATGAATTCTGTCACATCTCATCTCCACTGCTCTCTTATTATATGAATTTAGATCTTCATTTGGCAATAAAAATAAAGTCACTGATTTAACTTTCTACTTTCAAACTAGGGCTCATGGCCCCTGATAATCAAAAGACTGGATATCATAAGAAAAAGAAAAACTTCTGTAATGTGATTTGTAATGTGTAACTTGAACTAGATTTTAAAAGGAATTTTCTATAAGACGATTTACAGAGATATATTTTTGCAAATGTTTTTTTCAGTTAGTATGTGATCCTATACCTCTTTATATGCTTTTTCCTTCTTAAAAAAAAAAAAGTGTTCCCAATATATGCGGAAATTTAGAATGTTAGTGAAAACATAGTGGCTTTCACATTTATTCACAAATAGATTTAAATATGTTATTTAAACCTTGACCAATAACAAACATTCATGTAGTGTGTTTGATTTTTCCCAATTTACAGGGAAGCGATTGAAAATATAGCTCATAAGGCCTAAGTAATTTTCCCCTACAGTGTCTCTCTACTGAAGAGGTCTTTCTAGAAAACAAGGTTACTTTCCTTAGCATCTGGTCTCTTTTATCTGGCACATTGATTCCTGGCTTCTTTTTATCTAGGACAGCCTATTTATAAATCAAATATAACCACTTAGATCTCTCAAGTAGTACGCCCCCCACACACGCCCTGTATTTAAATTAGTCTTTAGGTTATACCCAAGTTTTCCCTAATGATGTGTGTTAAAAATTTAAAGATCTTTTTCATTCATTGGAGAATGTCAAAAGAACAAAGAGTGAATAGAACATTAAAGAATATAGATCTATATATTCTAGATACTATCTTGAAGTGATAAATATGTCTACACTCTAAAATAGATGTGTTAATTTAAACAAAATTTTTCTCTGTATTACAAACATGTTCTGCTTTTCTTATTTTGAACTCTGATTTTCTATTCCATCACTATAAACTAATAGTAAGAAGAGCCCACCAATAATCAATTTGACTGACTTCAGATATATTTTCTGGTACTGTGAATTAGAAAATATTTTTTTTCCTTAATGGCTACATTTTTATTGTCATTTTCTCAGTCTTAAAGATTATTTGCCTTGGGAGAATTTTCATTAATTCATTGATTTAAGAGCTATTTATTGAGATGCTGCTATGTTAACCTGCTCTTGCTACAGCAGACAAAGGTTCTTACCCTCATGAAGCAGCAGTTCTAGTCGGGGAGAGAGAGACAATACACAAATGAGCAGCAAAAATGTACTGTCTTTCATGGAGTCCAAGAAGCACATTTTTTCCTATATGAAGGTGTTTAAAAGCAGGACATATCTTAATAATTGATGACATCTGTCAGTCACTATTGGCCAGGTGACAGTGGTGATGTGGATGCCATTGCCTGCTCATGCATGAACAGCAAAACCACCAGCATCAAGAACTGCAGAATTAGTGTCAGTGACCATGAAGAAATTGCACACAATAGTAGAATGGAGTTTTAACTCCTAGAAACCAAAGAATTTTGAGTAGGGCTGGAAGAGGTGGATAATCATGTTTAGCAGTGTCCCCAAAGGGGAATTTTCAGTCTATGTTTCTTCTTAACAAGATCATAGATGCAAGTTCTCATCTGATGGAGAGAGAAGAAGAAAACCTTCCCCCTCTAAAACCATTCTATAGCAATGAGGAAAAACTAAATTAATATTTCAATTCATTATTCTGTCATTCCTTTGGGCTAAAAATGTAAAGCAGGAATCCTTATGTCCTCACACTTTACAACTACTCCATAATATAGTCATTCTTTAAAGGGAAATTTGTCTTTTCACAACATATGCAACAGTATTTTTACTGAGACCATACCAGAACATTTAGACAAAAATTACAATTTAGTAAAAAATATAAAAACAAAACCTTCTTGTTGTTATACATAAGAAACTTCCCCAAGGGATTAGACTTGTTTACCATCTCTCATTGCTTTGGCTTGCAGATCATTCTAAAACTTTGCAAGTTAAATTGTATCATCAAATGCTGGAGGGTAAGTCTACTTCCCTACACCAATTTACAGACAACGCTATGAGTTATATGTCTATACAATTCTTGCGGATGCTCAAAAGTAACCTAACCAAAAGCATATTTTCACATGTACTGGCTTAAGACAATAGATATACTTTATTTTCAAGTGAAAGTCAAAGTTATTTTATTTTCCATATGTCTTTATGATGGGAAACTTAACATGTTACTTTTTTTTTTTTTTTTTGACAAATTCTCATTTAAACTGCAAGCGAGCTTTCTCCCCAGAGAAAACAAACTTTGCTACTCAAGTCACTGTTGATAGCTTATTTATTTCAGTCCTGGTGTATAATCTCATTGGCACTTAAATAATGATCCTGTCTTTGAATATATGGTTTTTGAGTCTTTATTTTATGCATTAAACTCACAGCTGTTGTTTTATCCTTGACATTGCCATTGATTTAGTAAGGAGAACTTTCAGTATTTTTTTTTTAATAGAACAAACAAAATTCCACTTTCAGTGAGTTCTGCAAGCTGTCTCAACTGCCTACAGTGACATTATCAAATGACAAAACCCAGAACCTCCCAGAAAGCAGAACTTACCTTATGAAAGTAAAAACCAAAACAACACACGCACACACACGCACACGCACATGCACACACATGCACACATACACAGGTTTTTGGTATCACTTCATCTGAGTGTAGTACAGCCCCAGGGTTATGCATGCCTTCAACTTCCATTGTTAACTCCTGTATACATGCCCCTGATGGCAAAAGGACAGCAATGAGGAAGGAAATATGAATCAGAAAGTTTTAAGAGTTTGCTTACTTTGATTCGAAGACCAAGTATGCCTAAAGGAGAGACACAAATAGATATCCCAAAAATCTGGCCCTCCCAGGAGACTTAGGATCATCACTGAGGAAATATGAACTGAAAAGGCCCAATTCACTAATTTTTAGTAAAGACTCATGTTGACTCCATTTTTCTGTCCTGGTTCATTTTCTGTAAGTCTAAAAACTCAGCCTAAATCTCTCATTCTGTAAAATTCCTTTTTGAAATCTTTTGTTTACTATATGATAATGCAAAGTATTCTTTTTTCTAACATTCTTGAAGAGGCTACATGGTATGTTGAAAAATATGTGCATTTTGGAATCAGTAAGACCTGGGTTCAAATCCTGACTACATTATTTACCAGTTATATGGCCTTTAAAAATGACTTATTCTCTTGGTTTATATACTGTAAAATGGGGTTAATGAAAGAAATTGAGCCGAGATGCTGGGTACCCTTCAAGCTTTATTACAGAAAGAAAGCTGCTACACTGTACTCAAAATGGAGGACAGCCCAGGGCTGCCCTGAAAATGGGGGACAGCAGCTAACATAGGGTGGTGGGAACTTATATTGGTAGGTTGGCGCCAAGAGCTAGGTGATGTAATTCCGGGGTGGAGATTGAGTTAGGTCATGGGAATGGACAGTTCTGCACATACAGAAATGCCAAAAGTTTCATTTTCTCCAAAACCATGAGGCTTCTTGTAAAAGAGAATGGGGGAGAGGAGGTGAGGAGGTGGGTGGCACCATTTTGTACTTGGGCTTGTCTAAGATGGTGCTGGTTATGTTGGTGATCTATTTGTTAGTAGTGAGAATTCAATAACAGTACACAGCCCATAGTAGGTACTAAATAAATGTTTTCTTTTATCTTCTCTTTCTTTTTTCCTAATTAAAAAAAATGTTTCAGCATAATAATTCTCATGACAAATTAATTTTTCTCCCATTAATTGAAACAATTTGAGTAATGGAAACTGGTGTAATATGATAATTTAATAGAAATTTTTGACATAAGAGGAGTAAAATAAAACAAGCACTTCAATTTAAACATTTCAATTAAAAAAAATAGTTTTGGAATGACTATCCAAATTGTAGCTTAATATCTGTGCCCAGTCTTCTGATAGCTAGCTGCCCCTTAATCAATTTATCTCCAAATCATATTTAAATACTTCTGAAGACACAGAAAAAGTAAAGTCACATTAGCACCAAAAATGGAGACTTATGAATGAGTCATGAAAATAACTTTGAAGGGGTTTCATCAACCTGAAGGGAACAATTCTGAACAAAGGAAAGCTGGAATAATAAGTTTTTTCTTAATCACAGTATAGTCTCCTCTAGCTTGAAAAGTGGAAGGAAAACATTTTCTCTTCTTACACTCTCTGTCTTCTGTAGGAAACATGAGATATACCAACATGTAATTGGAAACAGAACAATTGGCCAGTAATCTGAGACCAATGAAGTAATGTAAGGTGCATCCCCATGACAGAACACTATATGGCTATGGAAGTCCTGTTCCTGATGAGACAGTTGCATTTGGTTGTTAGGAGCCCAGTCTCTGGAGTTATTTCTGGATTGTATCCTCTCCTCATTACTTTCAGAACTAGGAATCCTTTGTATACTGTCCTTATCTGTACATGCCTGAAAATTGGCATTTAATCCTCTCCTGGTGGAAAGTTGGATCCTGAGATGACCCTGGTACTGTTCCTCCACCACTGATTTTCATGGGCAGCCTGCAACTCCCAAAGCCAATGGGGATGGGAAGGGAGAAGGGGAGCCAGTACCTCTGGGACACGGAATGCACCCTCCATAGATAAATTCTGAAAGTGGGAGCTGATGCTCAAGATCCCAGAATGGGCTGAACTTTAAGGATCATTAATGTACATATACAAATTGCATTGGCTAAATATGTTGGAAAATGAGGCAGTGGCATAAATCTACTACAGCAAAACAAAACCACACCAGATTCATGTATGTAATCACTGAGAATTAGACTCAAAATTGAGCAAATCAACCTGCCCTCCTCTAGTAATTTGAACAAGGGCACTCATCAGCACCAGTAGAAAGTAGATGTGATGAAATCTGGTGCTTATTTTTTAATGTCTAGAATAATACCTGGCACGTGAAGCTTTCATAAATGCACTTCCTTAATTTTATTTTTGAATTCTTCACTGAAAATGTATAGAAATTGTTTCAGTCCGTTTTGTGTTGCTCTAACAGAACTACCTGAGACTGGGTAATTTAGAAAGAAAAGAGGTTTATTTGGCTTATGATTCTGGGACAGCTGCATCTGGCACAGGCCTCAGACTGTTTCTACTCATGGTGGATAGTGGCAGGCAGCCAGTGGGTACAAGCAGATCACATGGCGAGAGGAAGCAAGAGAGAGAGAGAGAGAGAAGGTGCCAGTGTCCTTTAAACAATCAGCTCTTGCGGGAACTAATAGATGGAGAACTCACTCACTACCCCTCCTCCCCCCTGGACAGCATTAATCCATTCATGAGGGATCCCCCCCATGACTCAATCAGTTTCCAACACTGCCACATTGGGGATCAAATTTCCACATGAGTTTTTGTAGGGACAACACATCCAAACTCCATCAGAAATATAATTGAGTTTTGTATACTGATCTTATGTTCTACAACTTTGCTAAACATTTTTATTAGTTCTAATAGTTTCTTAGTGGTTTACTTAGGATTTTTTAAACATAAGATGATAGCATTTTACATAGAGATAGTTTTACTTCTTCATTTCCAATATGGATGCCTTTTATTTCATTTTCTCGCCAGGACAATTAGTTCTGGCTAAAATCTCTGACATAATGTTTAACAGAAGTGGTAGAAGTGGACATCAGTTTCTTGTTCCTGATCTTAGAAGGAAAGTATCCAGTCTTTCACCATTAAGTATGATGTTAACTGTGGGGTTTTCATAGGTGCTCTTTATCAGATTTGGGACCTTCCCTTCTAGCTTGTTGAGTGTTTTTACCATGAGGAGTGTTAGATTTTGCAAATGCTTTTTCTGTAGCTATTGAGATAATCATGGCTTTTGTGTTGTTTTTGGTTTTGTTTTCTGTCATTCTATTGATATGGTGGATTATCTTAACTGCTTTTTAGCTATCAAACAAACCTTGCATTCCTGACATAAATCACATGTTATCAAGATGTATAATCCTTTTTTTACATGTTGCTAAATTCAGTTTTCTAGGATTTTCTTGAAAATTTAAATTTTGTGAATTGCTTTTTTTAGGAAGCTATAAAGATGATCATGGATTTCCTCTTTGAGCTCTTAAGAAGGTAAATTGTATTAATAATTTTCCTAATATACAAACACCCATTTGGTAGTTATGTATTATCGTTTTAATATTTGGTTGACTTCTATTTGCTAATATTTTATTCAGTATTATTATATCAAAATTTATAAATGAATTTAGTATGTTATGTTTATATTAAAATTTTCAGATATTCATAGTTTTATGTTTATTTAATTATATTAATAAATTTTTTCTTTTTCTAGGCCCTAAAAATACTTTAGTATTAAAGTGCTCTGTTTCTTAAAATGTTTGGTTAGGTTCACGTGTGAGAATTACTTGCTTTTGTCCTTTTGTGTGTGGATGAGTGTGGGCAACAGGGCTTATTACATTGCTGGTAAAACAGGCTTTTTGTGTACATTTAATTTTTGTCAACTAATTTGAATATAATCTTTGTATACTCTATCTTGTATATATCCATAGACCCTTTGCAGATAAATAGCATAATTATCTTTATATTTAAAAATTTTTTAATTAATTTATTTTTCTTTGGAGTTAATATTATTTAGGAAGTCACTACTAAATTTGTCTTGTTATTTCTTAATAATGACAGATGCATGCAGCTCTTTCATTTCAAGCTGGAGTTTGGCATGTCCTAGCAGCAGAGGCCATATGAATAACTCCCACGAATCCAGGATATTGCCTTTTTTTCTATTCACACACCCTCAAATTAAGGGAAGATTATCTCCATAAGCCATTCAGAAAAAGCCACATGGTTCTGCAAGTTGCTCAATACAGTGAAGATGACCTGTGTTTTTGCTCATATTGAAAGTAAAAGTTTAAATCAGGCTTCAGATTGTGAACAAGGAATCAAAATAGTCATGAAACAATTTTATTATTTTTTTTCCTTTTTTTTGTCTTTTTTACTGACGGGTAACGGGATCACAACCCTCGGTGTCGCGCCCGTACCGGGGACCGGCAGCGGGATCGCAACCCTCGGTGTTGCGCCTGCACTGTGCTCAGTTTATTTATTTATTTTTATTTTTTATTTTTTATTTTTTTCCTTTTTTTGTCTTTTTTACTAACCGGTAACGGGATTGCAACCCTCGGCGTCACGCCCGTACCGGAGACCGGCAACGGGATCGCAACCCTCGGTGTTGCGCCTGCACTGTGCTCAGCCAGTGAGCGGGAACCAGTCTCCACATGGGATCCGAACCCTCGGCGGGAGCGCCGCTGCGCTCCCAAGCAATGCACGCTCCAGTGCGCCACCGGGCCGGCCCAATGAAACAATTTTAAATGAAAAATAAAGATGTAAATGTTCCTTGCCTTGATTATTAAGTGAGGCTATCTGGGAAGATTAAAGTGACTGACTTTCTAAAAACTGATTTAGAACCAATTCCTTTAAGCTCTTTTTTCTGAAATCACCTCCCCTGTATGTTGTTGATATTCCTCTTAGTTTGCAAAATACTGAGGCTTAAAATTCTGTAATTTTATCATTTTATTTTCTAACCATTTTGATTCAATTTTCAAAATATTATTTTATCAAGCACGTCATCTCAACATTTAGAAATCAAATTGTCATAAGGAAATGTCATTATCCTTAGTGGTTTTCAAAAGCGGCACTATCAAAGTCTAAGGAAAGTGACCCATGTATTTTGGCATTCAACGAAACTTGACCAAACTTTTGAGAGCAGGCTGGGTTGCATGGCTTCTGACAAAAGTTTGGGGGAAACACAGAAAGGAAACTGGATTTCACTCAACGACCATAGGTAACAGTTGGTGAGATAGGCTGGGCAAACAAGAAAACTAAACTAGGAAAAGGCTGGAAGAAAATAATTTGACTTGGGGGAGTGTTCTGGTCTGGGTGGCACTGAGCTGCAGACACGGAATTTCTTGATGCGTTAAGTCAAATTCTGAATGATCAGGAAAGGAAAAAGTGTCGACTGAAGAAACCAATTATAAAAAGTTGAAACTTTATCAACAGTTTATGTTTCCCCCCATTTTTAGCGTTTTTTTTAAGAAAATTTTATTAATTTTTACCACTTTTTCACTAGTTGAATTTTTTAAACAAAACAAGAAACTTAGAATGTGTTTACTTTCCTCTTTCCTTCTCACCATCTATCCCACCCCATCCAAACTGTCTACTCCCTGAATTGATACAGTCTAGGATTTTAATTATATATTATTATTCCAGTTTTATGATAGAAATGAATTTATTGCAATGTGTTTAAATTGCATATCACTCTTTCCTTTTCTTCTATAATCCAAAATTTCCTCTTGGGTTCATTTTTTATCATGCTGTAGTATATTCCCAAGTAATTCCTTCAAAACAGCTTCTTTGGTGATACACATTTTGAATCCCTACAATATGAATGTATTTTATTTTTCCCTCACACTTGATTGCATGGGTATGATTGCTTGGCTATGTATTGAATTGTAGGTTCAAAGCATTTTTCCTCAACCCGTGATTCCAGGGCAATAATGCTTTAATATGATCAGTTTTACTCTTGGGAATTTTTTTTTTTTTTGTCCTTTTTGAGACCAGCAGCACCGCGCTCAGCCAGTGAGTGCTGTGAGCACACCGGTCATCCCTATATAGGATCCGAACCCGTGGCAGGAGCGCTGCTGCGCTCCCAGCGCCACACTCTCCTGAGTGCGCCACGGGCTCGGCCCTTGGGAATTATTTTTAATCTTGTTTGCATTTGTTCTGCAGATAGTTTTTATTTCCCTTTCAAGATACTTTCACTACTCTGTTCTTGAAGTTTTAAAATTCCACTGTGCATTTGTCTAGGTGTGGATCTCTTCCATTCATTCAGGTTAGCCCTTGGACTCATATAATCTGAAAATTTGTATATTTATTTAGGTCAAACATTTAGTTTTCTAAAATTTTTTGGTACTTCCTCCATTTTCTCTATTCTTTCCTTCTGGAACTTCTAACCACAGGACATTAGAACTTCCAGTTTGTCCTCTAAGTTTTATAATTTTCTTTCATACTTTTAATTTCTTTTTGCCTATTTTTTGCCGTATTCTGGGAGAATTCCTCAGATTAACCTTTCAGCTCCATAAATTACTTTTTGGCTGTAGCAGTATTTTGTTTGTTTGAATTCCACTGTTTCAGTTTTAATGTCCAAAATTTCTAGCTGTGTTTTTCGTGGTTGCTATTCTTCTTGCATTTTTATAGTTATATTTGTTATAGTTATTTAAACTTTTTCCATCTTTGCTCTGTTAACTTCAGTTCATAAGGTATTAGCTCTTCTATTTTTTTGAATTAGATTACTGATTTTGGGGAATCTATTTCTTCAAATATTTGATATTTGTTTGTCTACCAATAATTATAACTGAGGTTTCCTGTTGACCTATGTTTGAATGCTGTAAATGTTATTAAAGCTTGCTTTGAATGATGTTTTAGAGAAAGGGCAGATAAACTGTTAGTTGAGTTTGTCATTTACTTTTCTCTAATATATGAAAGATACAAATTTTTGGATAGTGTTTTCAGCCTGCCAGTGCGCAAAACTTCTGTAGCCTGAACTCCTACAATTTCTGTTCCAAAGTGTTGCTTATTGCTTGCAAAAGTAGAAGAAGAGAGGCTGATTCACTTGGCTTCCCTTATTATGACACCCCAATAAATCATCCTGATATCACCCTGAGAGTTCCTTTTCCTCACTTTATATGTCACCTTTAAGTCAATAGCTCCCTTAGACATCCCGTTACCTATTTTAAAGGTCTTTGACTTTACAGAGTATGAGCTGTGGGTTTATTTCCAATCTGATACCTGTTATCTCCTCTCATCCCAGAACTGCTAATGGTTTCTAGTTCAAAGAAGACACCTTTCTTGTTTTTCAGTGCTAATATGTGTATATACGTATATGTTTGGTAGGGGGCAGGAAGTAGGTGCTGCTGTACATAATCTTACTAGGATTTAAGATTGGCAATGTTATTTTCCACATTAGTGTGTGTGTGTGTGTGTGTGTGTATAGACATAGATATAGATATATGTACACATATAAATGTTTATAATAAAAATAGTAAATAAATATTTTTTCTAAAGGTTTAAGACTGTAAGAAAATGTGGGCTATATGCTCAGATGACTTCTGCAAACTTTGGTAACTTAAAAATAAATATTAATTTTTTAAAAAATAGACTATTTAATTTATTTTTTTTTTTCCTTTTTTTTTTGTGTCCGGCAATGGACCGCAACCCTCAGTGTCGCGCCCGCACCGGACCGGGACTGGCAACGGGATCGCAACCCTCGGTGCCACGCCCACCCCTCGCTCAGCCAGTGAGCGGGAACCGGTCTGTATGTGGGATCCGAACCCTTGGCGGGAGTGCCGCCACGCTCCCAAGCGGCACACTGTAGCAGTGCGCCACCGGGCCAGCCCTAAAAAATAGACTATTTTTTGAGAGCAGTTTTAGGTTCACAGCAGAAGTGGGTGGAAGGTATAGAGATTTCCCATATGCCCCCACAACCCCACATTTGTACAACCTCCCCCACTTTCAACATCTCACACCAGAGTGGTCCATTTGTTATAGTAGATGACCCTCCATTGATACATCATTATCACTCAAAAAGTCCCTAGTTAACGCCAGGGTTTACTCTTGGTGGTGTACATTCTATGGGTTTGGCAAATGTATAATGGCGTGAATCCATCATCATAGCATCATACAGAATCGTTTCACTGTCCTAAAATCCTCTGTGCTTCACCTGTTCATCTCCCCCTCCCCCTAATCCTTAGCAACCACTGTTCTTGTACTGTTTCCATAGTTTTGCCTTTTCCAGAAAATTATATAGTTGGACAAGTACAGTACATAGATTTTTTAGATTGGCTTCTTTCACCTAGTAATAATCCTAACATTTTTAGTCTTTAAAAGTATTAAGTAATATAGAAGTACATTAAGAAATGCAAAATGTATTAATGTAGAAATACAAAAGTATTAAATAATGTAAAATAGGTTTTCTTACTCAAGCTGCACTCCCACTTTATTTTGGCTTCCATGTCCCATTAAACCTTGCCCTGTTCCTAGAATCAGTGAGAGACTAAGATCAGCAATGGGGCAAGCATTGCTGGTCCGGTGAGAGACAGGATAGACACAAGATCCTGTATTTTACAGGGTAAACTGGTTATGCTTCAATGACAACCCACTCCCAAATTTCAGTGGCTCAGAACAGAAACGATTTATTTGCCACTCAAGCTACATGTCCACATGAGGTTTATTGTAGTAACACAGGGGTCAGAATGGCAGTGCAGCCACCATCTGGAACCTGGCTGTTCCCTGGGTTACAGGGAAAGAGAGAGCTTTGCAGGGCCTTGCACTGCCAGTGAAAGGCTCTGGTCCAAAGTGGTATGCATCGTCTCTTCTTACAGCTTACAGTTACTAGCCATGTAACTTCTCATGGCTTACGGTTACTAGCCAGCTTGCAGTTACATCCCAGCACACAGGGGCTATAAGTACAATCTTATTCAGAAAGCATAGAGAACTACAGATTAGTGAGTAGGTTTGTATAGCAAAATTTACAGATAACATCAAAATAGCTACAAAAACTGGAGGTCAGGAAGTAACGTTTAAATATAATATGCTACCATCACTTCCTGGACATTCTAATATAGACTCTTACCTGCTTTTAAGGTTCACTGTAAATAAGGCAAAATAGTAATTGTTTTGTATTACTCTAGAGGTAAAAAATCTTGAAGACAAATGTCATAGAATAAAATAATTTTGTAGAATCTTAGAAGGGCTTTTAGATGTTATGCAATTCAATACAGCTACTTTAGCTATTGTATATTTATATATGCATGTGTGTATATGTAAATATACACACAATATCATATATGTGTATATATATTATTAACATTACTTATTTCTTTGTAATCATATGTATACATAGGTGCAACATATATGAAGCATCATAAAGATGCTCTGCTGAGTTCTGCAGATGGGGATGGTTATTATTTATACACACAATATATGCTGTGAGAAAGAACTTAACTCTTTGCTCAAATATAATCTGTTCTATCTCTGCTCAATTTATGCTGCATACCTACCCAGGGCAAAGAGAAAACTTCTCATCTCCTCTAACTAGATCATTAACTTTTGAGTTGATTCAAGTTAGTGTTTTTACAAGTAATTCAAGTTATTCTTTCGTTGTGTTCTCATTGACTGCATATTAGTTTCCTTACCCAGATGCCTAGAACCTGGAAGATACTAAATAAAAAGTTGTTGAGCTCAAATTTTATCACTAATAATTTAATGTATTTAGTATTAAAGAATTAAACATAATAGGTAAAATTTTAGTCAGAATGAAAGCCAGAAAAGTAATTCAAATATAATAAGACCTACTGTTTTATGTGTGAAAACTAAAACTGAGAGATTTCACAGTTTGTAAATGAAAAAGGATATAAACTCAGATTGAGACAACTGCAAAGTCTACGTTGTTTCCCTCTGCCAGTGCAGCAGAGATGACAGTGGGTGTTTCTACCCTTTCTTTTTGTCCTGAGCACTGGGGAAGACCACATTTCTTGAGCATCCCTCAAAGATGAGACTATGTGACTGAATGTGGCCAAGGGATGTGGCTGGAATTCACACATGCCCTTCCTAGGCTGGGCCATGAAAGTCGTTTTGGGACCCTCTGGCTTTCTTTCCCTGCCACAGTAACCTCTGAGCTCATGTGTTCTAATGGGTCTCCTCCACTTCATTCCAACCCTTTCTGGGCATCTAATGAGAACGAAAATATGGTTGTCGCCACTGAGATTCTGGGGTTATGTTGTAACTGCAACAAAATCTAGTCTGTCCTGACCAAAATGTCTAGTTTAATATAGTTAAAGTTTTGCCTTTAATTCAATTACAATCATGTGATTTAGAGACAAAATACCTACATGACTGACATAAATAAAAAATAAATCTGGATTTCTCGGTTCTAAAAATGTTGTAAGTTTGTTAAATATTACTTTATCAAAATATACTGATCCTTCTAAGCAGTTATTTTCTTGGGAACATTTTTGAAAGTTACTTTTTATTCTCAACTTTATTAATTTTTTCAAACAGTTAAAGCAATGAAGTACTGTCACTGGATATGTGCCATCTACAAACTAAGTCTGTAAGTCCTTTCTAATGTGAAATATCCACAGCATTTTTGGAAAACCTGGTAAAATTTGTTAATGTTCATTTAATCTCCAACTCTTAAATACATTGCTCAAATACATTGCCTGACACAGACCTAATCTGATCTAACATGCTTTGTTTGACCTAGTGATCATTCCATCTTCTATAGTTATGTCAATTTTATGACATTTTGAGGGAAAGAATTTCAAGACTTTCCTGCTGGGAAACTGACGGTCTTTTGCATAAAAATACTTCCCTTCATAAGAGCTCTTATTTATTATATTAACAGAAAACAGAAGAAAAATTTGCATTTTGAGTGCTATGGATAAAGATCCCAAAGTCATCAGTTGCTCTGAGCAGCATCATATTGCACATGTTACCACATGACAATTGAGACACACACCCATTTGTTAATCTCTTCAGTGGCAGCTCTTACCATTCTGGATGGAGAGAACTGAGGTTCCAAGAGGTTCATTTGAAACAGGTTAAGGGCAATAGCCTTATTATGACTACAGATCAGAACCATCTTCTGCTTTTTTTGGAATTATGCATGTAAACATATAGAGTTGCCATGAGGTTGTAAGATGCCTTTATGCAAATTAGAAAAGGCACTCCCTCCGGGCAGACAAATTACAAAGAGGGGTCTCCTGACAGTGCACCTTTGTGTAGTGTACAAACTCTACAACAGCACACAGTGGCTCTGTGAACATATTAACATAAGATCTTGATGACTGGAAATGTATGATATTTATTTAGAGACTATAGTGTTAGTCAATTCCAAGAAGGTCAGAATATAATTACAAAAACTGGGTTTCTATTTCCTTTATGAGGATTCATGTGTACGTTTGTTTTAAGTATTGTTGCTTATGACAGCTAGCTGTGCACCTCCTGAGAAACTAGGTCATTCCATTTTGTGCTTCACTCTGACTGCTAAGAAGTAAGGAGCAAATTTTCAAGCCCCTCTGTGATAGTCAGAACTCTTGGTTGCAAGTGATGGAAACCTAACTCAAATTGTCTCAAAGAAAAAGCGAGATTGATTGGTTCAGAAAAATTCTCAGCCTCAGTGCTACTGACATTTTGGGCTGGATGATTCTTTGTTATGGGTGTGGGAGGCTATCCTGAATTTTAGCATGTTTAGGAGCATTCCCATACTCTACCAAGTGGATGCCATGAGTACCATATCCCCAGTTGTGGCAACCAAAAATGGCTCCAGACATTGCCGATTGTCCCTTGGAGAGAAAAATTGTCCCCAGTTGAAAACCACTGGTTTAAATAACCAAAAAGTCTAGGCATTGAAATAGCTTCTAACAGGATCACACTTACATCCAAACAAAAGGGGCCCAGGGCAGGCTTATATTGCACCAGGTCAACAACTTCAAGGGTTGTGGGGGTGCAAGGAGAACACCTCTTTTTGCTTACCCCAGCCAAAGTTCCAGGTAGGGCTCTCCCTCTCAGGGATTATGTCAGGTGCCTACCCAGGAGCCAGAGGTGCGGTCAGTCCTACACAAACTATGTGAGGAGGGGTTTACTTGAACCAAATGAAGTGCTTGCTCTAGGAAAAGATGGGGTCTGAAGAAGGTGAACAGGCAAAACCAACAAATGCCTACTGAGGATTTACATATTTATTAGACAAATATTTACTGAGCACATTCTAGATTGGTAACACAGTGGTGAACAAATAGATCACTGCTCATGCTAAGCATTTTGCATATTATTTCTCAGTCTGACCTTATTTTCTAATGTCCTCATTTTTTTATCTTGTATGTATAAGATATATAGATACCATCTGCCTAAAATTGTTTCCTGGAAATAATGGACATGGATGATAAATTATGAATTAATATGTGTTGGAGTAAAATGTTAGTTTTAGAAGAAAGATCAAGCCCTAGTAGCTATTCCCATTCTGCTTCATGCATTTCAAGACCACTGTGATGTCCTCCTTAATGAGAATAACCAGTTAAGATATCTTCTTATCTTTGGGTGGACAAGACATAGCTTGTAAAAGTCTTGCTCATATGCCTATTTCAGTCCTTTTGGTTGTAAGCTCATTCCCTGGAAGTTCCACCGAGTTCTCTCTCCCTTCCTTCAGCCTTACTAACAGTCTGAACAATATCTGGTAAGGATGATGAATCAGTTAGAACTAATTATGACAGCAAGTGACAGTAATATCAAAATATCAATGACTTAAATAAAACAAAACTTTCATTCTCTCTCATGTGACTGTCTGGAGCTGTCCATCTAGTCCTGAAAGTCTGGCTTACAATATCAGGGGCCCATTCCATTTTTAGATTTCTGTTTTCATGTGTGAATCTTCAATAACCCAAATTCCATGGTGGCCTAAAATGGCTGCTAGAACTCCATTTTTTTCCAGCCAGCAGTAATGAGGAATTATGAAGAAGGAAATAACCCTTTCCTTTAAGAACGTTTCCTAAAATTACCCATAGCCCTTCCACTTACATCATTGACTTGAAATCACTCATTGGGTTTCCTTAGCTGCAAGGGGCTTCTCTTATTAAGGAAGAAGGATAAAATTGATATTGGAGGATAGCCAATAGTGTCTGCCTTAGCTGGCTCACTCCCTGGTGGCTCTAGGTTTTACAAAGTTGATCCTGTGTCCTTGAGTGGTAAAAGATCAGGGGCAGAGAAGATGTCTCAGTTAGGATTCACTTAGGAAAACAGAACCATTCTGTTTTATGGGCATGTAGCAGTGAGTACAGGAATCGGAAATTGCAGGAACGTGGAAAGAGCTGAGAGGGTGAAGGTCAGGAAGATTGCAGCTGAAGTTTAGAGAAACGGTTACTGAAGACTTCCTTTGAATACCCATACTGAGCAGTTCTCAAAAGTTTCATGGAGAAACTGCTGAAATTCTCAAGAGGCTTTGGGAAAGTTCCCACTAAACATCTCAGTCTGGATAGCCAAGCGGACACTCCCAAGAAGCATGGAAAGTCTTAATGAATTCATGTCTGCCCATGCGACATGCCACAACCTCCTAGTAATAAAGGCCTCTCCTTACTTGCATCTTCCAAATCTTACTTGCATTTCTTTTTGGCAATCTCTGACCTAGAATAGTGAGAGAGGGGATTCTGAAAAAAACGACCTTTGGGGATTAGAAATCACGCTGAATTGACAATAACCAGTCAAGCATAAGAGATCTGAGTATTATTTATCCCCAGATTTGCCTAACTGAGATCTATGAGAATCCTGGCAACAGGCCAGCAATAAACATAGATTATATTATTATAAAAGATGGATTACATTGGGCCAGCCCCGTGGCGCACTCGGGAGAGTATTTTACTGATTTTGAAAAGATCACTATGCAGTGCAAAATCTTGACAAAAATATTTTATTTTAGTGTTTTGAACTTTTGGATACAAACTCTAAACTGCAAGACTGGGTTGTTATGCAGAATTGATTGTTGTAGCTCAGTTGATTTATAAATTCCTATAGAGGGCTTTCTGAAGAACACATTGATAATTTGTATGTTTGGTATTCAAAAACTATACACAAGTTGAGCTTCAGAAGGCTGGTGTGGCGCTGGGAGCGCAGCAGCGCTCCTGCCGCGGGTTTGGATCCTATATAGGGATGGCCGGTGTGCTCACTGGCTGAGCGTGGTGCGGCCAGTCTCAAAAAGGACAAAAATAATAATAATAATAATAATAATAATAATAATAATAAATATTAAAAATAAAAAGATGGATTATATTAATATGACTTCCAATGTCCATCACTTTGGCATTCCTTCCTTCTGTCAAAATAAAAAGATATGGTATAGGATGAGAGTGTTCAGTGACAGATAGACCCAGGTTCTGCTCATTAAACTGTCTGAAATTACTTACTCAGCTCTGAGAATGTGCCAAACACTGTGCTAGCCCTGTGACATTGGACAAGTTCCTTAGCTTCTTTGGATCTCAGTTCCACCGCTTTCATTAAAAATGAGATAAACACTTAGTTTCAGAATAAATGTAAAAATAAAATAAAAGAGCATATGAAAAGCAAAGCACCCAGACCAATGTCTAATATACAGTAAGTTAATTTCACACGTATAACTCATTATTATGAAAAAGGCTCTGCAGTCAGTATATCATGATACCCAGACCAATACCAGGAGGACACATCACTTTGGGCTAAAACCAAATTAGTTTCTTACATTAGGTAACACACTTTGTTAAAGTATTATTTTAATATAAAAATCTTAAATACTGGAACCAATTTCTTTCTGTGAGTCTAACTCTTTGGCACTAGGAAGAGACTGATTAACCATCTATCAGAGACATGGTTGGAACAATTCTTGCTTTAGTGTATTGGCAAGAGCATTTAAAAAGTAATTTTAAACACTGAGATCCAATAATCTCTATTTTGATTATATCTTACATTTTCCCAAAGATAATTTCAGGCCATTACTTCCCTGCTAGTTAAAAGAAGATTTAATTTTTTTGAAGTGGGGAGGGGAACAGGTGAGGGGATGAGCAGGCAGAAATTGCAAGAAAGAGTTTGAGACCATGGGATGGGGAAAGATGTCAAATAATAGGATGAGATTTTCTTTTGTGCCCCATCTACTTTATACTCTTAGGTTGAAAACTCGCATTCCTCCAGGCAGGGAACATGTATGAGAGAAGGGGACCACGGGACTGGTGGCTCATGCGTGGTCACTAGCGGCAGCCCAGTCAGCTCCCAGCTCTGGTGGATTGTTGTCTTACCAGGATTGTGTACTTAGAGTTTCTGTTAAAGCCAAAGCAATTTAAAATAATACTGTAGCTATGAATCATATTCAGACTACAGGGCACTGGCTTTCAAGCTATGATTTTACATCTAATCCAGAAAATGGAATCCATTGCTTTCTAAGAGCTACAGTGTACAAGAATGTTTCTTTAAACTATTCCAGTCCCAAAATGTTTCTTGAGTTTTTACCCAAACATCTGGGAAGATAAATAAATCTCCTAGGTTTTATCAGATATTTCCTCTTTGGGAATTTGTAAAACAATGTGATTTTCTAAATGCAGTTCAGTGGGAGGGGAAAATAGGATTGTTGTTAGCAACTGTGCCTCACAACTCTGATTAGAGTTCTGAGAATGAAACAAGCCTGGCTCTGCAGTTGCTCTCTGGCACTGCCAGCCAGCCTGCCTCAGGCTCCTGTGCCCATGATTGCCCTGCGCATGGGAATCCTGCTGACCCCACCACATATTTATAGGTATGTTCCTGCAGCTAAACCTAACAGGTGTGGCTCTTCACCATGAACTGAGTAATGAAATATGTTTGTAATTTAATCATGGTTTATAACCTATTAAATTTAATGTCCCATGCCTCATAAACCTGGTGGTGTTCTTTTGTTGGTGGTTGTTGCTGTTGGTCTAAGTGCATGCTGTTTGTGCTGATTTCTGTAACTGAAGATGTGCTATTACAGTTACCATGCACCACCAAATTTCATTGTTAGGCCACATTTGAATTACACCAGGAGGCTTGAATCCAAAAGGGTCAAGCGCGTGACCACTCAGAACTCAGAGACATACAATTTTTATTCACCCGATGGGATCCATTGACTAAAGAGTTTTGTTTCTTATGGTAACTTCTCAGACTATTGGTTCTAAATGAAAACCTTGGAATCAATCATTGTAACACCTGCTGAGATGCTGGTCCACTGTTTTATAATGTGCTATGGGCAAAAACAAGCATTCCATGTCTCCAACCATAAGAAAAATACTTAGAAATACAAAGGAAACTTAACTCTTGATTTTATCTATTATTTCTTTCTTGAGGTTCTGATTGCCAAAGGGACAAATAATTTCTTATTCAGCCAATTAGAAACTGATTTGATGGAACATTAGCTTGCCAAGAACTCCTAAAATTATTACATGAAGGTCAGTGCCAGTAGATTTTGCTTAACACAAAATAACTGCTCTCTCAAAGAGAAAATTCATGTTAGATACTTTAAAAATATGTTTCTGTTTTATAGCTTGCAAACAATAGCATTAGAACACTTGGATTCTCGATAATTCAAAATTATATGATTAACATGAGATTTGTTTCCAATTTTAATTTCTTTATGGGTCATTCCAAGCATATGACTCAGGTTTTCTTTTGCCTAATTTATCACTTCTAAAAATAATTATACTTCTATTCATAAATTATTTAGTTTGAAATGGCTAAAGTGGAAAAGTCTCTAGAAAAACTTGGGTAGAGACTACCTTGAAGGAGACTTAAGTCTTCACAGTTTTAGCTCAATCCCAACATTAACTAGAGTGGATAATCTCAGTGTTGCTAATTGGTCAATGTATTTCAAGAGTCAGCCTACTGCTCTTCCTTTAGGCAAAGTGGTCCATCTAAAATGCATGGGAAATAACTAAACAAGAAATAGCAACTGGAGTAAGATGTGGGAAATGCATGCACATAAAAGAAGTAACATGGTTTCGAAATCAGAAAAGCAGGGGTAAAAAAATATTTGTGTCTGGAGTGTTAGTTGAAACTCATTTAGAAATAAAATGCAAAAAAAGGCATACGATGTCTTAGGAAAATAAATCTCAGGTATCGGTTTGTATTAGGACAATGCTCTGGGAGGTGCAAGAAAAGGAAAAGATATGTTTGAGGGTTCAGTTCAGTGTTGCTTCTCTACTGAGAACAACAGGCAATTGTAGTGGTATTTGGTGTGCATGTAATGTGGCTTCTTTTCCTGCAGTGATCGGGCTGAGGCTAGCAAATGACACTCAGATGTTAGCAATTTGGGGTCACATTTGAACTGGTGACTCAGGGGGCAAGTGTTCTATAGCCCACCAGTTCCTTTAGTCAGCTCCTGAGTCACAACTTTCTTTATTTTCTTAAATAGAGGGAGCTTGCCTCATGGGAGCAATTTTAAATGAATAAAATATAGTGTTCTGTACAGCAAATTCTATATTAGCTAACACAGTCAGGGAGTTTTCTTGTTGGTCTAAGCAATTGTACTGATTTTCATGGAAATAAGACAGAATCAACATATTTATCAGTAAATGAGACTGGACAGAAATCAGTTGTTCTTAGATTCCGAAGGCTTCTCAGGATCTTTCAAGGCCAAACAGATAATTATGAATTATCTTGTGAATGTTTGGAAAGATCAGGAAGTAAAAATATCCAGTTGATGGGCTTTTACTAAATTTTAGAATAAAATTAATCAGATAAATAAGCTTTTACTAAATTTTAGAATTGACATAGGGATGTACAGCACTAACTAGCAAACAACTGCAACAACAATAACAGTTATAAACAAATAAAAAAAGGTTGGGCTGAAAAAATAGTTGAGTATATCTTTCATCCTACTATAAAGCTGGTTCCATTACATGACAGGTCTGGACTAGAGGTTTTCGTAATGTTCTCTCATTTAATCTTCAGGACAACCATGAAAGTAGGTGTTATAGCCAGACTGGTGAGACTCAAATATTGGCAGCTTTAAGCATACAGTAGGCCCCTAATGAATAACAATACACACGTGGCAAGGCCAAAGGAAGCACTTCCTTCTTCCTAAAATCGCCTCCTTCTTCCTAAAAAATAAGTAATGCTTTTCCATGGTAGCTCCTTCTGCTCTGAGGGTGATAGTTTCAAATTTATGAATGTGCTGTTTCTTCTTTCTTCTTTTTCCAACCAAGTACGTTACTTTCTCCCTGACTGTCCTGAGACCTCCACCTGCCTGAGAAGGTTAGAGGAGAGAAAGATTTGTTTCAGAACAGAGCAAAAGGAAAAAAAAATACCCAGCTTCTGACATAAGATATCACATAGCAAGACAATGGCTTTGAAACCCAGGTTGTCCCAGGGGAGAATTTTATAAATTCATATTCCTCATCCTTTTGCAACCTATGAAGAGCATTTGCAGAGGAAAAAACACTTACTGTTGCTCTTCCGTAGAGGGGTGATGTAAGGAGGAAAGTAAGCCTACGACTCTTCACCACAGGGTGAGTCTGGAAAGGAGACAGAGAGAGGAAGCTGTCAAATGTCTGTCCTGATTTCCGTTCTCCCTGCTTCGGCCCTGTGGGACTGGTGAGGTGTGAGCTAGGTAGAACACGGAGGGGAAAGGACACATAACATAGTCCCCTCCATGGAACTGGGAGGAGGGTCATGCCAAATGGGATAGATCCACCTAGGAAGAGGGTAGAGTGGGGTGGTCAGGCAGGCCAGCTGGTGACTGAGGGAGAGGAACACCAAGCCAGGGAGCCCGAGGAGAGACATGGCAACTTAAGGTCTGCATCCAGGGAGGACTGATGAGAAGCTGCCACAGTGAAGAGGAGATGGCCCATGAGTAAAAGAATGCAGCACGAGCTCACCAAGCACAGAGCTGAGTGCTGGAGCCCATGGCGCAGACAGAAGCCAGCCGGGCAGCACTCTGCCACCCACCTGGTCTTTGCCTTAGGGAAAGTGTCAGAGTTCGAGGAGACCTTTTTTTTTTTTTTTTTTTTTTTGTCTTTTTTGTCTTTTTCCGTGTCCGGCAACGGATCGCAACCCTCAGTGTTGCCCCCGGACCGGACCGGGGACTGGCAACGGGATCGCAACCCTGTCTTTTTGTCTTTTTTCTGTGTCTGGCAATGGATCGCAACCCTCAGTGTTGCCCCGTACCGGACCGGGGACTGGCAACGGGATTGCAACCCTCGGTGTTGCTCCCGCGCCTCGCTCAGCCAGTGAGCGGGAACCGGTCTGTATGTGGGATCCGAACCCCCGGGCGGGAGCGCTGCCACGCTTCCCAAGTGGCACACTATCCAGTGCGCCACCAGGCCGGCCCGAGGAGACCTTCTGAGAGGTGGAACATTTAATCCAATCTCAGGAACTGTTGACGTGTTTGGAAATTCCTGAGTATTAAGCTTCAGAGGGACATTTTTGCTCTTCAGTCCAATAGATGTGGGCTCAGAAGGTTCACCATTTTACCTGCAGATTAAAGGAAGGATTTACACTTCCTCAGCATTGATGCTACTGCACTTGTAACCTGTCTGTATAAGTTGTTCTTAAAAACCAGTGCTTCACATTTAGTTAACTTGCCATTGCAGGGTTTGCAGCCCCTTGGCCAGCATCTCCTTCCCAGGGCTCACTACCTCACTGCCAGTTTCTGGGTGTCCCGGGAGGGGCATCTCACATGTGCTCACCAAGAAGTCTCATCGGAGATGGCCCGCTGTGCCATTTCTCTTCTTCTCTGATGTCCTCGGGTGTTTGGTGGCTGATCCAGCTCAGTGTGGGAGTCACCTAGGGAACTTGAAAAACAGTACTCATGCTGGAGAATACTCTGAGTTAATTGGTTTTGAGTGAGGCCGCAGGCACAGATATGTTTTAAGAGCACCCCAGGTAATTTTATGTGCAGTCCAAGTTGAAAACCACTACTCTAGTGGGATATGCTGAGGATTCTAGCTCCAAGGAAGCTGTGTGAAGGTTCCTTACTATTGTTGACAGGGCTGACAGGTGACCCAGCAATGTGTCCTTCCTGGCATCACTCCTACTTATGCCAAATACTGCTCCTTCCCTTGGCATAGCCACTTCAGGCTGGCCCTTCCTGCAATAGTGCTGCTGATGTGCCAGCATCCCTGGGGTGTCTAACTTGTGCTTCACCCATCCAGTGAGGGGCTGAGGCAGGGTCCAGACTGCTGACATGAACTTTATTACTGGTGATTCTCTACAGCAGGAAAAACGAACACAATTCAAGAGAATGGAAGTCTCAAATCAGATTGTGTTTTCAGTCAGTATAAAGTTTAGAAACTTGCCAAATAGGAGAGGAGAGAACCATTTAATTACAGTGGTAATTCTCCCATCCTGAGTTTGTATGTGAAGAGGACACAGTACTACCCAAGACTCAACTAGAAGAATGTTGTAGACCATTCTGCTATCTGGTGGGAGAGTATTTATTCAACAAACTGCATTTAATAACAACTCCTAGGTGTGAAGCTCTGAGCTAGGAGCCAAAAATAAAATAAGTAAGACACACAGTGTCCTGCCTTCAGGAAACTCATGTTTGTTTGTATTTTCCAATTTTATAAACAACTTTAAAATTATTTGGTCAAAATTGTACATTTGAATTTTTTTTTCTTATCTATTTCTGTGGGAGCATACAGTAGCATACAGTTGCACTTATTGCCAATTAGATTCAAAGTAATCTTTAAGATATTCTTCAAAATAAGAACATTGTGATCTATCCTGGTGAGCCAAAGTGTATATGGAAATAAAACTTCATAACAATAAATGAAAGTAGTATATGACTTGGCGCCATCCTCCTGGAAGTCCTGGGAACTGATTACCTGATTTAGCTTAGACTTTAAATAACCTCATAAAAGAGTCCAATCCAAAAACTGTTTACACCTTTATTGAAGTAACTTACCCTTTTTTATTTTATAAAATAGGTAAGAATTCTGAAGGGAAGAGAATTGAAGGGTGTAGCAATTGGGAAAAGTCAACATATATAAAGTATTGTAATAAATTTCACTTTCCAATGGAAACGAGTGTGAGATAGTTTCATGAGTTATTTATGAAAATGGAGCATAGAGGTCTATGGCTTATTAAACCCTCCCAATTACTTCAATTATCTTGCTACAAGGCATAAAAACCATCCAAATTCAGCATGTGAAAGAACCTGTAATAGGAATACTAGTCCACCCTAAAGTTAGCCAGGCCTTCATAAAATAGGTGAACTGATCTGGAACTGGAAAAAAGCCATGGGTGGGGTCCCCCATGATAGGTTTTACAAGATGCCACATCTATTGAAAATGGTAATAAAAGTCTGTAAAATTTTAATCTTCAACTTTTCCTTTAAAAATGGTGATAAAACAAATAGGGAAGTGATATGAAAATGTATTTTTAACAGTGTCAGAAGAGCCATGGATTTTAAGTTCAAGAAAATTTTTAAAAATATTTCTTAAAACTGAAAACACGCAAGAAAAATTGACAAAGGTTGCTGATTATTTTTTGTTTCCTTCTTAAGTACATGGTCTATTGCTAAGGCTGCTAATGCATCATGTATAATGAGGATGATTCTTTTGATATCCTGTTTTGCAACTTCTATTTATGTTTGCATAGATTTCTGCAATTTCTAATAATCAGGTATCCTTAATTCGTAGCGTTACTTGGCTAATTTTATTCAATAATTATATTTGTAGTGGGAATTCATGAGATAAAGGAATTGAGACAAAACTTTAAAGAAAGTTTTATTTAATTAATATTATTATCATAAGTTATTTATCATTAAATAACCACTTAATCAGGTTTGTAGATGTATAATGCACTTGCTTGATGATGAGGCTGATAGGGGAGGTTCTCCTTTCACACTAGCTGAGTGCAGTTGTGTCAATGTACCATTTGCAAAAAGAATCAGAGTAGAGCCAGACTTCTATTATGAGTTTCCTGTGAGTAATATTCATGATGTATTTGAATGCCACAGTTCTCATGAGGGTAATAGAATTCATACTCACAGTAGGCATTCGTTAGTGTGCCAATTGAATTGTTTAAAGTGGTCTGGATAGAGCATACCATTTGTCGCTGCTTAGTCATGGCAAATTCCACAATGACACCAGCTAATCTATGGGCATGCTCAGTCTGCCAGTGGAAATATCGAGCTGGTCCTTCAGAGCCAGCTTGTGACTCTTCAGATAGCCATATGACAGCAGCAACATGGGATGGCCATTGCCCAAGCTCTGAAGGCCATTGAGGGGATTCTAATTTCCTTAAGAACAAAGTGAAGACAATGTTTCTAGTTACAGCCTGCTTGTTTTTATTGCACAGACCACAGTTAGAGCTAGGAAAAACAATGATAGAAAGAACTCAGTACAATCCTTCTACGAATCTTCTGTGAGATTGAAAAGGATAGAAATTGGGCATTTTATCTAAGCTCAACCTGATAGATCATATACATCGTGTTGTTATGATGCTGAGCAGAAAATTCACATCTGGAAGAGAGTATTTTGGTATGGTCTCAGCTAAAGTGTGTGCTCTCTCTCTCTCTTCCCATCACTTTAGTTCACCTTCTCCTGAATGATTTGCTAATCTTAAAACAATATATTTTGTGTAATCCCCATTCATCCAATTCTCAGAGTATGATGAAATACCACCCCGTTTGTTCATTCTTGGCTATTGATGTGCATAAAATTGCATGTCTAACAAGAAGTACTAAGTATGGTTTTCCTTTGTGAGGGGCCCTGAAATGATACGTTTAAAAAAATCTTCTTGAGACTCTAAAATGGTTTTAAGAGCACCAATCTAATTTTCAATGAGAAATGTGGGAAAGAACGAGCTACTATTTCATGACACGTTGAACACTTTCTTTGCTTTTCTTGGTCCATGGCATCAATTCTACAGCTGGGGGGTGGGGGGAGGAAGGCAGAAATTTTATTGAGAATAATAGTTTGTGTCTGAGAATAACAAATGTGTACATATTTTGTAAAACTGGTTCAAAAAAGCTAGATGGATTGAGTGGGTCAGAAATCTAAGCATTTTGTAAAGTCATCCAGTTCAGAACCTGAGGACTCTGGGAGGCCGAAAGTGCATACCACTGGGTTAGACAGAAAAGTCACTATTCACACATCCCTTCTGATTGGGTCAGAAGCTTCCGAGGGTACCTTTGTTGCACTTACCATATATCTCTGTGCTTACTTAGGTGTGTTTGTTCCTGTGTTTGTTTAAGAGTATAGGCTTAAGTAACAACCTTTTATCAATCATTGTTATAGCTCATAATAGCCACAATAGGAAATTCAGTATATGAAACAAAAGGCCTTTGCCCTAATTAGCAGTCAGGTGAGTGAAGCTACCTTTGAGCTTAGAAATACTGTGTATTAATATATCATCGACCAAACTCTACTTATTATCTGGAGACTAAGGATAGCATATAAGTATACTTTCCCAACTTTTGGCAAAAGCATTGGGGAAAAAAGAAAGCATTTGTGTCTATTTGCCAATGCTGGACGGACATCTCCAGTGTTTGATTAATTTAAGAGCTATGACAAATTCACTTTAATGAGTGTCACCAAGACTTTAAGTGGAGAAAGGGCTTATAGAGGTTACTGAATCCAAACCATAATGATTTTTAGAAGTAAGTGAATAAAAATTACTGCACATCATAGCTGGGCATAGCAAAAAAGTGTGTTGAGCAACTCACATTATGGTACATACCAGAGTTTTGATTCTATAGATCAGCAATCTCTACCCTGCGTTCATTTAAATTCCCATAAATTTATGATCAGAGGACATCACTCATGCATGCGTGCATTTATTCATTCAGCAGTCAATTTTGGAAAACCTGCAGTATGTAATGCATTCTGCTTCGGGTGGAGAATTCAGAGAAAAAATGAACCAAGGCATTCTCCCATTCACGAAACTCCCAGTCTTCTCAGTAACCCATGACTGGAGTGTTGTTAACTAACACCACACATTTGAAGTGTACCTATTTTTTATAAGAATTGGGGCAGGGGAGGGGGTACATTTGCTACAGTGAATTAAGAAGAGGCCAGCTGTAGGGGAAGCCACTTCTTCCAGCAGGCTCATCCGTCCTTTGTTTACACAGTCCCCCCCCTCCCCCATGGCTTTTGGAAAGCACATGGATGAACATTGTTCTTTCAATCTGTATTCTGGGTTCCCCTAGTCCCACCTTTTTATCTCTTTTAAAATACATTCTATTTTACTTTGAAAGCAGAGATGCCGAAGGGGTAAGAGAAGTGACATGAAAAGCTTTTAAGGAATGAAATTTCAAAAATGTATTGGTGGCCATGACTCTTATCTACTTTGCCTTGACAAAACGAAACTAAACAAAACCCCAAAACAGGGGGGAAAATGTCATGACAACATTTCTTAAAGCAGTTAGCTCTCTGACCAATAGTACAGAATTGGTGAAGGTCCTAATAGCAGAAGAAACTCTGCTTGTGTTTCTGAGTAGCAGGCCTATGCCAGGCAACCCCAACCACTCTGCTGCAGCAGCATCAGCATGAAAATAACGATTCTTTCCTGTAGCCCTTCACATTGAGTTTGGCCATAATAAATGCTTTACCTGCAGAGTAACAGAGCTTGATCTGTCTTTTCATTAACTATCCAGATTATTTAGAGAGTGGAGGAATTGTTCTTCAGAAGTGTAAATCAGCTCTCTAAGGCTATTATTGCAGTAGGTTCATGTGCTCTCTGGAATGAAGGCATCAAGGGTAGGAACTGAAGAGACAGATGGAACAGAGAATAATGGTACCCCAGCTGTCCTGGACGCAGCTGAGGCCCGCGTAAGGAGGCAATTTGAGTAGCCCGTGACATTTCAATGGGCAAAGGATTTTTTAAATTATTTTTAATTTATTAGGAAGAAAGAAACTATTAAATATAAACTATTTTTTTACTCTTCATATATAAACAGAAGTCAATTTGATATTAAATTCATAACATTGTTCAGTGAAATATTAGTAGACCTAGGAACAATGGGGTTCTGTGGCTTTATAATAATTCTCATTTGCTAAAGTGCAAATAATAAACTCTCACACTTTATTGGGTGGAGAAAAGAATTAAAGAAGACAACAGATATATCTAGAGTTTTTCTTTTTATAATAACTTCCATGGTATTGTTCAGTGTCCACACTGAATACACCTAATTTTACTTTTCTAATTCTAAACATTGAATAATATGTTCTTAATAGAAGTAAAATGTCATTTCCATAAAAGGTTAACACTGATGCACAAGTTCTTACGTATGTAATTAATGATTCATATACTATGAACTTGTAAAAAAGTAAAAACATATAATTTAAAATAGTGGTATTATCCCAAATTTGGGATTCGTGAGCCTATGTGCCTTAACAAGTAGTGCCAGTTTTCATAAGAGAAAGCTTGAAATTATCAGAAGAAAATTAACTTGAGTTCACTTTAATTAAAAACCTACATATTTGAATATATACATATCTATCTTCCCAACATCATTTTTAGGAAGAGGAAGAACATAAAGGAAAGGAAAGGAACAAACTTCTATTAAATGCCTAGTACAAGTTGATTTTTTATCCTCATGGTGATCCCTTGGTGGTGGTTTTATGATCCCTGCTTTTACAGAGGGAGGACATGAATCTCAGAGAGTTTAAGTAACTTGCTCAGGATTGTAAGGTAAGTGACAGGACAAAGAATCACTCTGCAGAGAGTCTACCAAAGTTTTCTACCTTATCTACCTCTAAAACTCTGGTAGGGCATTGCAACAGAAAAGGAAAGGGTTTTGTTTTTGTTTGCTTGTATGTTTCTTTGTTTGGTGGGAGGACAGATGGTTAGGGGTGATAGTACTTCAGGTTCCGTGTCTAAAGGCCTAAATTAACCAGTGTCTTTTTTTTTCCATAGCATGTGAGTACTCAGAGACAGGAGGAGGGGAAAATACCATCTTTCTTGCTGTCTCTGTTCTAATAATTGGAGTAATAACTCCAACTCCTCTCACTGGTTTGGTATTCGGAATAATTAATTTTAATTGTTTAACATCAACATAAGGACTCTACATTTTCAAACTAAATATAATTTTTAATATTTAGTGTCAGAAAAGCTGTATCTTACTTCAAAATGCAGTTTTTCCTTCTTTTAAAATGTGATTTCTACAGTGGTTTCTATTGGCTTAGTGGGAAGACTGCCATCTACTGAATCACCTACTACCTGTATAATTTTTAAAATCAAAACTGTGTGAAAGTTAAAGTCTCTTATACATATATGTATATTTGTATATGTGCTTATTGTGTGTGTGTATATATATATGTATAAATATGCAAATATATACATACATATAATGATGGTCATTTATTTTCTCTCTTTCACATTTACCTGTGACTTGCTCTTACCCTCCAGAAATACAGAAAATGTATTCTTTAGATTTGCAGATATTTGGCTAAAACATCTAATTCATACACACACACACACACACACACACACAGCTAGCTTTATTCACTGCAATGAAATTCTAAATGTTACCCTAATTCTTTGTTCCATTGCTTCTTACCCAGTCTTGCAGTCATGATTTATCTGATGATCTAAAACATTTTTTCTTTGCTCTTTCCCTCCCATCTCTGCTCCCATCTCACATTTCTCTCATAAATCCAGACATGGAAAGTAGAATTTTTCAAAGCGATTTTTACAGTTTTTATAATTATTTCACTTTTATTGTGAACATAGGCCTTATTGTCTAAAAAATCTGTGTTGCTAGTTAATAATGATATGAAAGGATGATCACTCAGACAGCCTTCGTCCTTCAGACATATGATTATCCAGTCAAAAGAAATGTTTGTTTTTCAGTTTAATTGTAATTAGTAACAAAGTCTCTAAGCACATGGCTCTTTGTTGAATATGTGTCCCCTTTCATGAACTGAGCCTCCAAGGTTTTCCTCTACTGCTCAGTGACAGCCCAGCTCATGGAATCAACAGGAAAACAGAATATTCGCTCCCTCTATTGAGTGTTTTTTTGTTTGTTTTTGGTTTCTAGAATATGTCACTCTTTTGGGGGATGAAAGTTTATCCTAGGTTCCCTCGTTCAGAGGAGCTGCTAAATTAGGACTTAATTTTTTTTCTTAGCTCAGGATCCCAGTGAGGAGACAAGTGGGTTTAGTATGGAAAATCTTTCCATCTATTTGGTTCCATAAGTATTACTTTTCTCTCTATTGGCATCACTAGAAAAATGACATAAAGTTAAAAAAAAAAAGAATTAGGAGGGAGCATTAAAAAAACACTGGTTTTCCAAAATCTATTTGTTTGTATTTTAACATTTACTTACTTGTACATTTTTGTGGAGTACAGTGTGTTGTTTCAATACATGCATATACTGCACAATGATTCACTTAGAGTAGACAGCAGAGTTTTGCACCCATTAGTCTACCACTTCTCCTCCCAAAGTATATCTTTTAATAAAAGATTCAAGTAATCATAATAAAACATAGCCTTAAAGCTTAAAAATTATGAGACAAAAGACAAGGAAAAAAATCTACATTCATCCTAATTAATTTCAGTATGTTTATAATGTATGACTTGTATTATAGTACATAACAATGCTATGAACTAAGTACTATAAGTACAATTTTATTATATATAACAAAATGGACTGCTCACTTAGTTTTATTTTCACAGAATTAAGTCCATAAATATTGCACATAGAAGTCAATGTTAAAGTATTCACCCCTGGAAACTTCAGTGGCAGCAAAACAATTTTAGTCAAACCCCTATTCATATTGCTTTAGTTACAAAGGTTACTTATGCTGTAGCTTCCCCCAAATCTCTCAAACTTCCTCACATATATCTTTGCAATTATAGTTTCCACCAGAAGTTCAAAATGGGAGAGTAAAAAAAAGAAATTATTGTACGCTTACCTACAGACTTATTAGAAACCAAGTTTTTAAAATAGATATGATACAAATCCTTCCAAAGTAAAGCTATTTTCATTGGGAAATTTGAGACATTTCCCAGGTGGAAAATAGAAAATATAAATTTGATATGGTAGAAAGAAACATTTTTAAGTTGTTGAATTTTCAAATGTGATTCTGCCAAACAAATGTCTTGTTCCAACTATTTAAGTATTTAAATACTCTCAGTACTTCTGACATACCCGGGGATATCACATAACTAAAAGGACAACAGAAAATGTAGAATTGAAATATTTAAAATTCTCATTTAAAATATCTGATCCTCAGTTGTTTTTCCTTCATTTACGAAATATAGGACTTGGAGGTTTTAGTCTCTAAGGTCATGTCCAGGTCTCTAATTCTATGGTTTTATGAAATGTCTTTAAACCATCATCATCATCATCATTTTCACTGCCATCTTCCAGCTTCTGCTCCTGTGGTAGATCTACCTACGATTATAAATCGGATACTCACTCCCCACCCTCTAGCACCTCAGTTCTTCTGGGTCAGTGCTCTGATAAGTAGAAAGCCACTGTTTAAGTGTGTAGTTTTTATGTATGAAATATTATTAAGATGCCACAACAAAAGAAAAAGATATATAAAAGTCTACTAGTACTCATACAAGGTCAGAAAAGAAATTTGTCTTTTTGAAAGAATGTTTTGTCTCATTATCCTGAGCTTTCACCTAATGTTAAATCGTTCTTTAGGTTTTTCCCAGGGGTTTTATTTTCTTTGTTCTTTTTTATATGCCTTTGTTCTCTATTTATTGCCCTTTTATAGCACAAGAGTTAGGCTTGCAATTATTTTGGCTCCTACAATGTACGTTCGACTTTCACCACAAACATTCTTACCATCACTGTGTCAGCCTTGCCTTTCTGTGCCCGTGAGCTGGGCCTGTTTGTGGGACATGTGGTGCAGGGGTGACTGAGGAACCCAACATGTGGGGAAGAAGGGGGTACAATTTTCTTGTGGTTTGTGTATAGGACAGGGGTTTAGGAAACTCACTTGTTTAAATTCAATTCTTCCAGCTAAATAATTTGTCAAAATATAGGTTTATAGTTTATGCAAATATTCTTTTATTTATGCATTGTAAATAGCCATAAATGTTCTGCTAAAAAACCATAGTAGGGAGATGATACAAGTTTAGTCCACTAAATTCACCAGGTTTCTTAATTCCTCCTAAATTCCATCTAGGGACTGTGAAGAGTGATGGGGGGCACTGGCTGTAGTTGTTTTTAATTATTCTATTTAAAATTATGTAAACGTTAACTCGGGGGCATAATTTTTTCCAATGGGATTTGTGCTATAACAATAGGTTATTCAATCTTGATTAAATCTAGTCCTGGTAACCATATTAACTAAGAAGACATATTCAGATAAATTGTTTAAGTCCTAACAAGGCTTCTTAATAATACTAGGTTTTAAATAAAAAGAAAACATGCCCATTTTGTTTCTTTGACCTATATGACTAGCAAGAAAATTTGATGGAAATATTGATGACTTTAGCTTTCTGAACCTAATTTACAAGCAGTGTTTGGAGGAGAAATGAAAATGTTCATTGTCTAAGTGGTGAACAAAAATAGGAACTTTTAAATTATGAATTGGGTTAACATCTGTTGGGCAAACTGTTTGCTTAGACTTACTTTAACATTTCACTTCCCCCTCTACCCGCCCTGTCTCTCTCACACATCTGGGAATGTGGCGAGAGCACCGCAGAAGCAATTATAAAGCCAGAGTCCGGTTAAGGACCCTGAATTTTCCATTTTTAGCCTCTGCTGAAACGTAAGGATGTCCCAAGAGTGGCCTGTGTGGACTTCACAGGAAGAAATGTCTTGATTTAAAATACAATAAAGCCAAAGTTGCAACAAAAGAGAGACTATGAAAAGGCCAATGGACACAAATAAAAGAAACAAAACTATAAAGAGTTCATTTAACACATGTTATTGAAGATACTCAAAGGTTTTCATTTAATGGATAGGATATCATCTACTAAAGAGAAATCTTTTAGAGATGAGAATTAAAAGCTAAAAAGTTTTAGTGGAAACTTGCTCAAACAGGCAGGATATAGAGATTATCAAGGGCAAGGGCTTTGTAGTAAAACAGCTCTGGGTTTCTGTTCTGGCTCTGCCACTTCCTGGTGCTGCCTGGGAGCAAATCACATAGCTTTTTACCTCATAGCATTATAGAGGAGCGAATACAATAATGCAGGGTATGCTTATCACAGTGCGTGGCATGTCATAAGCACAAAATAAATATAAGGGGTCTTCAAAAAGGTCATGGAAAGATTCGTACTATCTTTTAATTCTATTTTTCCACGAACTTTTTAAAGTACCCTCATGTTAATAATAACTGCCAGTCATAATGAGATCATTGAAGGATGATGACTGATGATGCACGGTTGCATCAAAGAAATATTTAATAAATCCCAATAGTGAAATGTGGCAATGATTTTTATGAGGAAATGGGAAGCAAAGTGACTTGCCAAATAGCATATGATAGGGCCATCCACTGAAGAAGAAAACATTACCTGCTTTTGTGCTAGAACAATCATGGTTCTGATAAGGTCATTAGCTGAGTGATGAAGCATTCCAATAAGGCATGATGGTAATCCATGTTTTCTCTAAGATCCCAAACAGTTCTACTATGTTTAAGAATTAGAACTGGAGAGGTAAATCACTATGATGTCTTCAAAGTAAATTAAACCTCTCGTCATTCCTCTTCAATTATTCCAGTCTTCTCCAAAAATCCCCGACAGTGTGCCAATAAAATCTTTTAAAAATGTGAAACTGATCAGGTCCTTCACCAGTGTTGTCAGTGTAAATCCCAAAGCATCTGTATTGGTCCATTTTTGTGCTGCTAGTAATAGAAAGCCTGAGACTGGGTGATTTATAAAGAAGAAAGGTTTACTTGGCTCATGATTCTGGGACAGCCGCATCTGGCATGAGCCTCCAGGCAGCCAGCAAATGCTAGGAGATCACATTGTGAGAGAAAGGGAGGGGAGATGCCAGGGTCCTTTGACAGCCAGCTTTTGTGGGAACTAATAGAGCTTGAACTCACTCACTACCCACCTCCCCCAACTCAGGGAGGACATTAGTCTATTCATGAGGGATCCATCCCCATGACCCAAACACCTCCCAACACAGCAACATTGGAGATCAGATTTCAACATGAACATTTTGGTGACAAACATATCCAAACTATATCAGCATCCTACAAAGTCCTCAGGAATTGCCCTCATTGGTCCACACTCACCTGGGACCACTACCATGCATGCCCTAGCCTTCTACCACAGTATTGCCAAGTTTTCTGATGCCCTGTGGTCTCCTTTCCTTCTTTACCTTGATTTATACCATTCCCTCCTCTTTGAACACTCTACCTCCAGCTCTTGGACAGGTTAATTTCCCTTAGTCTTTTAAGATCCAGCCCAACCACATTCCACCTTGGGGAAAAATTTCCTCTCTTTACTCCCTCCCATACCTCTCCATTTGTTGAGGGTACCCAGGTGTTCAATTGCCTATCTCTGTGAAACTGCAGTGCAGCTCTCTGTTTACATGTTTGTATTCCAAATCCTCCTAATTAGATCATGAGTTTTCAAGGCCAGGAATCATGTCTCGTTCAAAACTTATAGAATAAACTCAATATTACTTGAAAGAATGAACTATTCCTGTGAGGCTCTTCTAAACCTGCCAACAATTCTATCACTTCCCAAAATTTTATCATGCCCCCTTGTAACCAACCCCTCCCCCAGCCTCTAGCAATCACTGATCTCTTTCCAAACTTCTATTTCATGTGAGATTTTCATGTTATTCAGCAGTCAATACAGATAATGTTTAATCTCTATTGATAATACAGATATATATTACAGATATTTTTTTTTTTTTTTGTTTTTTTTTTTTTTTTTTTTTTTTTTTTTTTTTTTTTGTTATAAAACCAGCCTGTTCCCCAAAGGTAGGACTTCTTGTGTTCTAGGGCTTAAACTGAGAACAAGCCCAAGAAAGTTATGGTACCTGCAATTCATTCCATAAGATTTGGCAGGAGTGTAACTCAGTTTATTCAGTCCTAGATTCTAGGAGAACTCCAAACAAGGAACCCATGCATTATATTTGAAAACTAACATCAACTTGGTTCTTATTCCAATATTAGGAGTCTAGGTTTTCACTTTACATAAAAATATGTGTCCTTCATCAAGCTCAGTTGATGTTTTATTCATCATAAAGTGCATTACTGGTATTCTATAAATGTTAAATAATGATAACAATGAGGCTAATCAAAGCTGGTTTTAGATATGTTTGTGCTAAGTGGAAAAGTTAGCCTCTGTGTCTACACTTGCATCTGATGTATGCTCTATTGTTCTTGGCTCAAGCATTACTGCTCGTGATTAAGGGAGGGATCTTTCACAGCAGGATTACATGGTTTTGTTTACTGCCCCCAATTCCCTCCCAAATATCTACAATCACTAATGTAACAAATTTGGCTGCCATTTAATTGCACTATCAAGTTCTTAATTTCCAAATAACACTTTTAAATTTATTTTTTTGCACAACCTTTGGGTTGTTATTTGCATCTTTAGAATTGGTGTTGTGAGTATGTATATTCCCATATTCCTTGAGCTCTTTAAAGAAAAATAAAATGCCTTTAAATACAAATATGTGGATATCTAAATTATAGGAGCAAAGGAGGTGTTTCTAAGAAAAGGTAATCCAAGATAGCCATTATTCTGGTGAGAGGGCAACTGAATACTTAGCAAGAATGGTTTAGTGCCATGGACCTGGTTGTCACATGCCTCTCATTTTGTCTGCCCAACAATATCCCTCTTCAAGTAGTGAAGTCCATGTGCAGAAGAAATGTGTTCAGTTCATAGGAATATAAAACTATGTCTAATTGCATTCCATAATGGGAAAATAGCCATAAATATGAAGTCACTCAAGGCATTCAATTATTGCTCCCTTTTCTTTGAAGTAAAATTATATTTTGATTGTCCAATTAGACATACAGTAGCTTATCTGTTCAGAATAAATTTATAACCTATCAGAAAGCAATTCGTTGTCTGGGAAATCTCATTTCCCCCCAATTATGCTACTCAATGTGTTTAATCATTAACCTGAAAAGAAGAAATTCAGTTAAAGAAAAAGGGAATCAAAAGTCTTCATTGCTATTGCTGAATTCTCTTTCAATTAGTATGATGGTAAACATTGAATGGTAGAAAAACTAAATAGCTTTATTTTTTCCCAAAAAGTAGAAGCTTAAGATCTTCTCTACAAACTGACGTGAAATAAAAATATTTCTTTAAAAATAAAAGTGTCCCCTGCACCACCACTATAAATAAGGGGCAGATAGAATTTAGAATTTAGAATAAAGATTTAGATCTTATTTTTTAATATAACTCTTTAATTTCTTAATTGTGTTTCTTTCAATGCAAGGTAATACAGTTTTAAGACCCCAAAATGTACTTTTACTGAGCTTCCCGGGATCGGAATATAAATGAAAATAAGGTATTTAAAGCACAGATAAACGAATCAGATATATTTACTCATTTTGCCTTTGGATTACACATGGTTTCTCCATTTAAAATAGTTTTTAAATGCATTTTATATTATTTTATTGTGTTTTTGGTGGCTGGCCAGATACGTTTTAAAAACTCATTTTTACTGGCAAGTGCCATTAACAGTCAAAACCAAAATCAGTTCTCAAGCCTACTTTGTCTTAACCAGATGATATTCTTACAAATATTAAGAAAACAATCATAAATTATATGGCAAAGGTGATTATAATCCTCTTAAATTGAGATCCTGAACTATTTGAGTCACTTTTTGCTTACATTCTGTACAAATACACACCTGATTGACTAGTGGGTTTATATACAACTCTGCTATTTTTGCTGACAACAGCCCTAGATACTACAGGGGATTTTGAAGAGGATGGATTTCTTTTGTCACTGTGGGGCCTGGAGGAGGAACATGCATGCACACATGTATATATATGGCAAAAAAAAAAAAAAGGTTTTTTTAAACATTTATTGGGTGCTTCCTCTAAGTTCCGGGTCCAGTGTTTGTGAGAAAATCAAACTGAGTAAGATACACCCTTTGACTTGAGTTCAGCCTCGTAGAGGAGATAGGTATCTGTATGTGGGTAGGAGAAGGACGTTGTAAAAACACACTTGAGAATAAAAATTCAAGGCTAACTTCTATGTGATCTTTTAATGACTTCATTTCTACAAACAAAACTTCCTCTGGCCTTTTTGTATAAATAGCGAAACAAATACTAATTCTGCTTGTCCTTGTAGGCAGCTGGTGAGAGCTCTCTAAGAGATTATGTATCAGTGTCTTTAGGTTTCCTTTGGAAGCCAGGTTTAAAGAAAAAATAGTAGACCATAGACAGATACAACAAATGTTTTAGGGGAGAAGATACTCCTGTTCACGTTTTCTCCTTCTCATTGTTCCATTCATCTTTCCCTCTGAATGGTTGCTTATTATACATATTGTTGTATATCTACATATGGAGAAGATAGGCCTGAAAGCATTTTATGAAACATAATGATAGGATGCCACAAAAGCCACAAGAAGAGAAAGATCAGACGAAAAAACAAAGCTAGAACTAAATTTTCATATTTCACATACAGGAATTCAAGTGCCTCGGGTGTGATGGAATGGTAAGAGAACAGGTGAAAATGCGGAGGACTTGTGGCTGTCAAAGGACAAGGACTGCTTGGGAAATGGAAAACCTGTGGGGGGGGGGAAAGATTACTTAGTTCTTTGTTAAGATAAAAGTGCAAAAAATTCAGTATATTTGACGTACAGAAATGACAACGTGTGTTTCATAACTAGTTACTTCTATTTTATTTAAATGACTTATTGTGATTTAGAACAACACTTTTTATCATTACTTTAATAAATCTTATGTGTATTCAAAGAGCCTGATTCTGGGACACTATCTGAAAGAGGCTATCCAGTGTGGGTTTATAAACCCTCTGTTTCCAAAGCTACCCCTTTTGAACTTTATTTGGAGGGGATGGTGAGTGAGAGTGTGCGGAAAAGGAGTGGATATAAATGTGTTTTTCTAAGCAATTTCCCTTTAATTAAAAATGTGTTTTGGATTTATATTTATTTACACTTGAATTATCAAAATGTTACCTTGGAAGCATTTTTTCCCTTTGAGGCATCTTAACTCACCCACCCGGAAGCCACATTTTGCCATAAGTAGAAAAACTCCACACCAAGAAGCTGGAGTCTAGTTCCAGACTCTAACCCTACAATTTTGTGTGGGTTTTAAACTTGGCAAAACACATGATCCCATCCCTAATCACAATCCATAATAGTACAGTGTGTGACCATGGGGACAGAAGGACTCTCCCGAAATACACCAATAAATCCAGTCAGGACAGTTGTTTGTGTTTTACTGTCCCCTTTGACAGCTGATCCCAGGGAGGATTTTCCCTCCAGCCAGACCCTTTTCTGTCCCCCATATATTAGATGAGCTCCCAGGTCCTGGAGCCTGCGAACGATGTATCTCATACTGTAAAGTGACTGGTCTAATTACAGAGATGTTCCTCCCACTCACTGCTCACCATTTGTCCCAGCTGTGCACCTCACATGTTTTGCTTTGATTCTTGGGACCTGGAGCATATTCTATCTGTGATATTCCCACACAGCTGCTTGTACGACCCAGTGGATGCTTTACCCAAGAGATAGCTTTGCTTGTAAATTTTCCTTTCTCAAAGGCAGGGTATAAAAGAGACAAAATAGGATTTACACCTAAACCCACTAAGTTGGAGCATTTTTAGTTATCTTACCTCTTCATTGGAAAAAAGGTTTTCTCTGAGTCATCCCCACTGAGGCAAACTTTCTTTCCTCCTCTGTGGGGCTTTGACAGAGGCCTACTTAATCTTGACAAAGAGTGTCTTAACTTCGCTAGTTTTGCTTCCTGCAAATGTGACACTCCCTGGCCTTTTAGATAACCATGTAGTGCACCGTGGATGATGGGCTGAGGGTCTCTTCCTGGTTGTCACCCACACCCTCTGGACCACTGTGGGTCACAGCCCAGGTCTTTCACTGCTTCTAATGGCATATGTGGAAAGTGCCAAAGCAACAAAACGATGAAAGCAAGAAGAGCATCTTTAAGAGGTATTTGTTAGCACTCACCCCATAGACTTAACTCTTATTTAAGGGAAACATTATAATTGTGGTGAAATTATAGATTACCATTTTCTCAGACTTCCTACAGTTAACCTCTACCCATTATACTCCTATATTTGGACTAGTCCACTGAGCTACTTGGAGGAAGGCCATTAGCTCAGCGCTTGCAACTGGAGTTACAGGAGAAAAAAGAGAAACTTGTATGATAATTCTTATTTCATAAAGTGTCATGTTATTTATAGAAAAATGAGACAGTAAAGTGTGCTTTCTTTTAAATCTGGCCTTTACTGCACCCCGTAATTTATGGGAATATAATAAGTGATTTGAAAATAAAGATTTGAGACAACATTTCAGCATTAGTGTTTTTAAGACAAAACAAACATTCAAAATAAAACCTAAACCACCAAAGTGAACTCTATCATTAAATGCCTACTTTTTGCTAAATTTGTAGTTATGGCAGCTCAAAATCTCAAACTCCTCAGTTGTGACCTCTTGCAAAGTAAAAATAATTGTATTATTTTCTGTGGTACTAGTGTATTATGGCCCATTATTTTTTCCTCCCAAAAGTCTGAGCGGATTTGCATCAGCTGCTATTAAATGGGATTAATGAACTTAGAGGAATTTAAATAACAGGATGAGATTTCAGAGATGAGCAGACTGCCTATAATATTTCAGTCTCCTGATTCTGAATTATTTCAGCTTTGTCTCATCAAGGCTCATTGAATCTTATTCCATTGTACATTTATAAATCAGTGTGAACTTTTTGGCTTGCGTGAAAGAAATTCAATTCAAAGTTCCTTTCCTGCCCATACTATGCAATCTACTCATATACTATTGTGCCAAAAATAAATGTGAGAAATACTGTAAATAATAAATGCCAGACAGTTCAGCTGAGATCATTAATGCTGTGAAACACCTCTCACCTTCAGTCATTATTTCTTCTGTCATTTAAGAAGAGAACACTGCATGTTTCAGGGCTCGTGGTATGGGGTAAAATGATGAGGAGAGATTCCTAAAGTTGAGGACATAAAAGCAGATTCCTACCCCCACTCAAATCCCACTCCCCCTTGTCTGGATGAGCCTCTCTAAAATGTTTTTATAACATTCTGTGTTCATTTTACCTTTGCACTCAAGTTGTTTGTCTTACCAGCTTTCTAGATCCTATTCCAGATCCTTCTGTTACCAAATTAAGCTCTTGTGTCTCAAAGTCATAGAAATGCACAATGCACCCAGCAGCAAAGCAAGCAATGCTTTATTAAAAGAGGAGATAGACTTATGCCTAAGAGGGGTAGCTACAGAAAAGCTAGCCCCCCAAGGAGAGCTGTTCAGAGTCTTTTATAGGGAAAGGAGTTAAGGGGTGCAGGCCAGTGTCATCATTCTTGGTTCACAGGCCTAGCCCTATTCTGTCTCACTTCTAGAGTCAAAGAACCTTCATTATGGGGACAGAAGAGACTTTGCTTCTTATCTCATCTTTATAGCTAAAGTTGTTTCTTGTTATTTGCATTTAGTGAAAAAGTGGAAAAAAAAGAATTTTGTTTATAAATTCATTTAAAATTTTAGTTTTTGTATGGAAGCTAAAGCAATTTTAGCATCATTTTAAAGTTCTATATTTATGATCAAATTTCTCCACTAATATTTCTTCCGGTCCAAATGTTCTGTTTCCTCCTCTTGTGGTGTGAAATAAATATCTGTTGAATTTATCTGAATTGGAAGGGATTGGTATAGATTAGTAGTTCTCAAATTTGAGCATGCACCGGAATCAACTGCAGGGCTATTAAAACACAAATTTCTGTGCTCAAGATCCATTCAGTTAGGGGTGGAGCCCGAGAATTTGCATTTCTAACAAAATCCCGATTTTGCTGGGGCTGCTGCTCTGATGGCCACATGCTGAGAACCCTCAAGGCTTGGTACATAACCTCCAATGACTCTATTTCTTGTTTCTATGTACAGAAATGTGCAAAATATCTGTGATATAAATGAAAGGAAATCTTGTCTTTTGTACAGCTGAAATGCTTTGAGAGAGTAATCTCAAAAATATATCTGAGTATGTTTAAATCAAGTATATTCCACTGGTTCATCATTCTATCATTCTAACAAACTAATACTCTCACTGATGGAGAGGTGGATCTGACTACTTTATGAATATTTGTAGAACAGAAAACTTCTAGTATTCCAACAGCTTGAAGAATTTGCTTAATTATAGAGTTCTTTAATGTAATTCCTTTGCCCTGGTATATTTTGTTTTTAATGTTTAATGAACCTTTTGTGTGTTCTCCAATACTTAAAAGCAGGCAGATGTAAGGAGTTATTAAAATTTGCAGTATCACTCAAGGTGTTACACAATTTTTGTGTTAGATATCCCAAATAATGAACTGAGTCTAACAAATTTTTTTTAAAAACTATATTAAATGTCAAGGACTTTGTCTCCATTGTTTCCTACATGCATGTCAAATGTGGACTGTCCCTGGGTGTCTCAGGCCTCAGCAAAACAGCATCTCTGAGCCCTGTAGAAAGTCAAGCTTTTCACTGTTTACAACCTCTGAATTACTTTAATTCACCCTCATGAGCTGCCCTGTGAAAGCAGCCTGTCATTAATTTGATCCCAAATATTATAACTAGCTCTGTAAATAGGCACAGTCTAAATCTTTCACCAACAGACCTTGATTCAGACTTTAAAATGGATTATCCAAAGAAACCTGAGCATTTGGATTATCCCACTGCATGTCCCCAGTTTATGAGATTAATACCTTTCACAACACACATTTAGTGCTCAAGATGTGCAGCATCTCTATGTGGGCTCCCAAGACAGGAACTCCATTTCCTCAGTGATTAAAGTCAAGTATCCTCTTTGCCCAAAACATCTGAAATCTTTAGTGTTTTTTCAAGTTGTCTGATAACCTGCAGGTACTTCTTGGAAACACCTACAAATAGTATTAGGCCAGCTGTCACTGACTTCAGGGATATAAGAAGAGCCGAACCTGAGCAGAAACTCACAAAAGAGACCACCAGCAAATCTGGTGTCACACAAAGGCCTTGAAGATTATTTGTAGGAAGCTTGTAATGTAAAGGATTGAGGATGTTGTTCAGAGACATAATACCCCAGATCACCTTCTTACCCCTTATTTCACAATCAAATAAACTATATTCAGATAAGTCAAACAATGAAGATCCGAAGATGGTCTCCTAAAGTCTCACTGCTCAGAGTGTGGTTGGCAGGTCTGCAGCATGGTGCTCACCTGAGAGCCTATCAGAAATGCAGCATCTAATTAAATCAGAATCTGCATTTTAACACAATCCCCAGTAATCCATATGCACACTATAGTTTGAGAAGTATGTTCTAAAGCATTTGTTCTCAAAATGTGGGCTACAGACCACTTTAGCAGTACCACCTGGGTTGCTTCTTAAAAATCCCTGTTTTACTCACCATCTGGATCCCATTTAGATCACCTTACTCAGAATTTCTGAGGGTGATGTCCAAGAATCTGCATTTCAAGCAAGTACTGTAGGTTCTCAATGCTCAGAATGTAGTCCAAAGACTGACAGAATCAGCATTACGTGGAGCTTGTTAGAAATTCCGACTCTCAGGTCCCACCTTGACCTGACAAATCAGTATCTGCAGTTTAACAAGAACCCCAGGTGATTCCTATGCACATAAAATTTTGAAAATCATTGCTCCATGTGATTCTTGTATATACCAAACTGTAAAAAAATACTCTCCTAAACAGTATTCTATGTATGGGGGCGGGGGTGGGGGGAGCTTTGTGATGTTCAGGGTTCTGTAGCTTCAATTGAAAAACAAAAACAGAAAGGTAAAAAAAAAAAAAAAAAAAAAAAAAAAAAAAAAAAAAAAAAAAACTAACACAATAACCAGGCCTACTCCTACTACTCCTAACAATTGCAGGGCCTTGGACAAGCAGATGATTGGGGCCCATATACCATAGGTATAAATTTTTTGAAGTTTTAAATCAAGCAGAACAGCTTTAAAATAAAATATTTTCTATCCTCCTACTTGGACAAATTTACCTTCCTATCACCTGGAAGGCCATCTTTTAGAATCCTTCGACTCCCTGTATTTCTGTGCCAGAATATGGTAGAGTAGGGAGAGCCCAACCCTAAGCCATGGCTGTGATCTGCTTCCTTTCTCTTTCCAGCCCCAACTCTGTCCCACACATCAGGCCTCAAATACACTTTCATGGACATGCAACCTGTGCCTTGGCAACACCTGGGCTTCACTAGAGGTTTGGACTCTGACACCAGGAGAACAGAGCCAGGAAAGAGGGCTGTGCATGTGCTGGAAGTCAGCACAGAGTCTCTGGGGGAGGCAATTCCAGCTTCAGGTACTGCAAGCATCCCTAGAAGAGAGGACATATGCCTTGGGTGGCATGTCCCCTTTGTAGCATAGACTCCTCACCCTGTGCGGAAGAGTCAGAGCAGGACCTAGTGTGGGGCCCAGGCAAGGGTTCCTCTTCTTTTGTCTAAGGGTGGTGCTGCTGGCGATGCTAGATGCTAGCGACTTTCTGAACATACCATACCAGAAGGCCATGCGAAGTCTGGCTAAAAACATGGAATCTGAAATTATGCCTATGTAGTTTTTGTATCTAAGACCCCTCACTTAGTGTCTGTGTGACTATGAGCAAGTCACTATCCTCAGTTTTATGGCCATTAAATGAAGGTAATGATGACAACACATCATAGGATAATTGTAAGAATCAAATAAAAATGTGCATTTAAAGCAATTAGCACAATGCCGAAAACATATAAACTCAATAAATGCCAGGTATTATTACCAGTGTAGATTATTATTTTTCTCAACATTACTACTTAGGTATGACTTATACTAACAAAAACATTTTGATGCTTATAAATCACTGTTTGAGATAGTTCATGTTTTAAATAAAGGCGAAACCTTTGTTTGTAAGTAATAGGGCATCAGGAGATTTTTAGGCAGAAGAGAAAGATCATTTTTTCTTCTTTAAGGATGATACTTCTAGAAGCTGTGTGAAAATAGTCTGATGCGGGTACAAGCTCAGGCCAACAAAAGCAATTAGGAGGTGAAACGGAATCAGAGACTGAATTAATCCGAGGGACAGAAAATAGAGAAGAGCCCAATTCTAGGAATGAGGCTAGAATGAAAACTAACAGGGCTGAGGAGGGGACACTGGGGAGAGTGATCCATTGGAAACTGAGGAAGGAAGAAGCAGAGAGTTTCAAGGAGGTAAAGGACCAAAGAGAGGTTGCTGAAGAGAGGTTGAGTATAATGAAGAATGAAAAACTAACCCTTGAAATTTGTAATAAGGAGGTAATTGGGGATATTGCCACCAACTGTTGCAGTTGGGAAGACTGGTTAAGGCGGAAACAGGAGTTGAAGAGTGTTAGTTAGCTTCTCTTTCAAAAAGTCTAGTTCTAAGAGGGAAAGACAAAGACGAATAGCCTCTCTAGAGGAGGACTGTGTCAAGAGAAGATCACAGGGTGTGTTTACTTTAGGGGTGTGAGAGGAAAGCCTTTGTCTTACACATTTCTTGGAAATGCACAACTTGTATCAAATTTGATGCTATGAAATACTGGGAAAAAAATCCGAAAGACGAAAAAAAGTGAAAGATTCAGAGGAAAGGAATAAGAAAAAGAAAGTATAAATGGCATAATAGTATCCCAGAGAAAGCAGAGGGATTTTGATCCCTGTAGTGGTGAGATTATGGGATGTTTCAGAAGATTTTTCGGATTGATTATATTTACCCTGTAAAGAATAAAGATCATCTGTTGGGGTTGAGGAAGGTGGGAATAAAGCAAGGAACAGGAGATCTTCTACAGAACATTAGGCATAAAAAAATGAAATAACCTAACACGTAAATACCCACTTTGGACTTGGTTATCTGGATATGGCTGGGTGGGCAGAGTTTTTTTATGACATTGATTGTGTGGATAAATTGCCTCATATTTCCACTGTCTGGGTAGATACAACTTATGGATTTTAGATGTTTCCCTAGAGCTATGAACTGTCACCACTATAGTTCATGCCTTACAATAGAAACTAAACAAGGCTTTTGGAAAGGGAGAAGAAATGTTTTGCATCAAACTTCATGACGTGCTGTGCTGCTAATGCGTTTTGAATTCCACACTCCAAAACATCTGGCAAGCCTCCCATGATTCATACATCCATTGAGAGCTTCTAGCTCCAAATTTAGTTAAATAAATTGTTAAGAATGTGTTTTTATTACATAAACTTGAGTTCCAAATAAGTCCAAATACTCTTGGAAATTTCAAACATGAATCCTATAAATAGTTCTAGATTTTGACTGTACGGGTATAAAGGGCAAAAAGATTATTTAACAGTGATTTTAGCACAAAAACCATACCACTCAATTGTAGCTTTGCCTTTAATGATTGTGAACATTGTTTTCTTACAGGAAATTTCAGTAATCGATAATTGATATTTAGCATGGTTATTTCTTTGCTACAAGAAAATATGTACACGCTCAAAATATTTTGTTGTGTTTTCAGTAAATTTTAAACCTTGAAACTTTTGGCACTGTGCCTAGAGTAATTGTTTTCTAGTGAAACATTTTCCATAACAATAATTAAATTTGAATTTATGAAAGTGTTAAGGACATTTTAACATTAAAATGATAATTAACTACAAGGAAGCTAATTTTAAATTTACTCTAGGTGCCCAATTTATATTTTATTTTAATTTTTTTGTGTGTGGGACCAAGAGCAATGCTTCTTAAAGTTTAATGAGCACAAAAATCCCTTCAACTACTGTGATAAAATGCACATTCATATTCAGTGGGTCTGGGGTGGGGCCTGAGGTTCTGCATTTCTTACAGGCTTCCAGTGAAGAGGATGCTACTGGTCCCCAGACCACCTTTAGGATAGCAAGGATTTAGAGTCTTTCAGAATGTGCAACCACAGATAGTTTATGGTGTGTGTTTTGGGTTTGCCCTCTGGCCAAACCAAATAATAAAGGAGAGACAATTCTATAGTTTAGAATTGTTGTGATCAGCAAACTTTGTTGATTTGGATATTTTTTTCTGGAAATGGCAACTTCAGGTAAGCATTATTGAGCCTCAGATTCTCATGTTTTACTGTTATCACTTACCACATTCATAATAATCAGAAAACTCGCCCAGCATTTTATATGCTGGTAAGCAAGTAGCTCCTTTGTTGGCGAGGTTATGCAGACTGAAAGAATTCAATACAATTTCTAAGATAATGTACATTTTTTCTTTCCATCATTGAAATGGAAAGGTGTTCTATGAATCCCTAGGAATGTTTCTTAGAACCTTTTCTCAGTGACTAACTAACCCATATTTATAGCCTAGCCTACAAGCCACTGTATGATGTAGTCCCTGTCTAACCCTCCAACCTCTGCTACTTCTTTGCCCCCAGGGAAGTGACACTAGCCTTCTTTCAGTTTCTTCAGTGTGCCAGGGGGCTTTGCACTTACAAGTGTTTCCTTTGCCATGCAAATTTTGCAAAATTTTTTGGCACTCTCCATTCTGAATCCCACCACCCAACACCAGATTAACTCCTGCTTAGACTATACATCTCAGCTCAAATATCAATTGTCCCCAAGGGCTTCCCTGAGTTCTCTGGCCACGTAAAATTACTTCCAGTACCCTGTACCTTTTCCCAAATCAGTTAACATAATTAGCAATTATACATTTAGTTCTTTCCTTATCTAATTTCCCCCCTAAACTAAAAGCTCCCAAAAGGTTAAAAACTAGGTTTGTTTTGCTGCTCACTCTCTCCCCATGCCAACGCAGTTCCTGGCACATAACTGGGCTCCCTTTCAGAGTAAACACTCAAGAAAGAAAGCGTAGTTGTTTTCTTTTACTGATACTCATGCTTTGTATAAAGCCCACTAACAAGCATTTATAAAGCTCTTAACAATGGTCAGGCAAATGCTTTAACATATACTTTATTTTCACAACTCTAAGATACTTATTAACATAATAGAATTCTAGAATGAAAGTTCTATAAGGATCCTAAGTTTACAGGAGAAAAATCTGATGGCGGGGGGCGTGGGGTGGTGGAGCTGACTTACTTGATAGCACCCAACAACTCATTAGTCCCCAAGGGGGACTAGCACAGATCCCTGGACCCCCAGCCCCACGGTCTTCCCCACAGCATATGTCTACTTAAGTCCCAGAGGAAATGTTTGTAAATATAGACAAAAAGGATATTTTATGTAGCTTCAGGTCTCACTGAATATTGAACTACACAACAGTGACCAATAGCTAATAACTATAGTATAGCGTGAGTTTAGACTATCAAAATAGCACATCAGCATTTTCCAAAAGTTATGATTTTTTAGCCTTCCCAGATTAATGCCATTTGAATCTGTTTACTCCCATATATCCAGGACTTCTATAGATTTATTTTCCTATTGTTAGACGCCAAAATCTTGATGCCTGGGTTATGTTTTGCCTTATGAGTAAAGAGTTCCTTTTAACTTATTAGTTCCTAAGAGTCAGGGGGATCATATCTACAATTTCTTTTGGAACTTCACACATTACAATGAAATAAATATGGTTTACCAACTTTGGCACCAGAAAAGAGAGTATCAAAAGGTATTACTTTTACCCAAGAGTAGAATTCATCTATGTGTTCTATCTTTTCTTCTCAAAGAGATTTCCTAAATTTGAGCCAATTATTGAATTCATGACTTGCTTTAGCATCCCCCAAAACTCTATCTCCCCAATATAAAATAAAATTAGAAATCATGCAGGAAAGCCTGTATCAGTGGTTAATTTTTTCGATAATAAGTATTCGAAAGGTTCAAAAACGCTGATGTGAGAAACACACGTGAGTTCCACATATGAAAAGCCTTTAAGGAATTTGTCACGGCTTCGTGTGTCACTCCATGACAATCTAATATTAATGAATACGTTCTCAAAGGGGAATTCTGAATTAAGTGATAGTTTTTACTGATTTCTCAAACTGCTTTGGCCTAGTGAACTGTGGGCTCTGACTACAGAAGGTAGGGAGCATGGGCTTCAGCCCAAATGCTGTCAAAAGAGAAGAAATGTCTCCGACAGACATCAATCTGTTACTGTTCACAGAGCTGTCTCTGCCCCTCCCTTCTCCTTCCAGTTATTAAGCAACAGTGTCAGTCATGGGCCCGTTCCTCTTTTCTCTTTTTATTAATGATTTAACATGGATATGTCATTACTGCTCTATACATCTTTATGCAGATGGCACGACTGTGCATTTTAATGGCAAATCTGTTTCTCACTTAACTACTGAACTGCAAAAAGACTTTGGCAGACTGGTTCCAGGAAAACAAACTGGTTTTAAAAGCAGCAAAAACTAAAACAATGCTTTTTGGCTCTACTGCTCATCGGAGCTTGAATAGTGATTACTTTACTTTCAAAGCCAGAATGATTTAGGAAAATGGCTTATTAGAGACAATTTTAAAATATTAGGTTGAATTTGAATACCTGATTAAGAGTATATGATATATTGGTTTTTGAAGAGTTAGAAGACAGGACTATAAAAAATTTTCCTTGGTTTTAAGTGATAGAGTTGTGGGCTTTTTTTTTTTTTAACTGTATGTAGTAATATTTTAGATTTATTAATTAACACCAATGGAAATTTTTCTTTTAGTCAGTTTTCTAAAGACCAACCATTAAAGAATAAATTGATCTTAAACATCTTAGCGTTTAGTGTACTTATTCAACAAATATAAACTATGTCTGTTAAAATAGTTTCTAAGAATGGAAAGCACCTGAAGCAAATGTAAGCTGGGCTAATTTTGCTTATATAAAATAAGTCATAATTTATGTTCTAATCTATATAAAATGATTTCAAAATGCCACATTTTGAAAAATTAACCCATAATTATTATATATACTCTGTCTCTGTTTCTCTTTCTCCCTCTATCTTTATATATTTCATATATATAACATATAATATATTAAATTAAAAGTTTCCTAAAAGCCCTTAGGTTATTTGTAACTGTTATATTGTATATATTGGTTTTAATTTTGGTGTTTTTAAAAATAGAATATTAATTTTTGGAGAATAATAGCAATGTTTGTTCAATGTAGAAAATACAAGGGAAAAAAAAACAAGAAATAAAACCCATGCACAATCTCACCACCCAGAGTGTTTTTAATTTTCTTTATTTTTAGCTTATAGAATCTACAGATCAGAAAGACACTTTAAAATGATATAAAAATAAGTTAAAACTAGAAAGAGCCTTAATGATCATCTAGCTCAGAGATTTCCAAAACTGTATTAATTTTGAGATCCTTCCATTATACAAAAATTCCATATGCAAAATAAATCAAGGAGGATCTGGCCTAATGAGAATGGAAAGGGCAGAGCCATAGCTACTTATTCTACCCCCTCGTCTCTTCTCCTATTTCCTGGAAGAGCAATTGGAAGTTAGCTTTCTAGCTTAGCTCCCTTATTTTACAGTAAAGACAAATTTTTTTCCAGAGTGGTTACAGGACTTGCCCAAGGTAACAATGCAAATAAAAGAAAAATGAATAACTGCCAGAGGTGTGTCAAGAATTCATCAAAGCATTGGATTAAAGTTGGATCCTTACTCCCAAAGCACCACAGTGGTATGGAGGACCCACTGCTGCCAGAGGGTGGAACTCCTACGAGTGTACTATGACATAGAAAAGAACTGGAGGTGACAGGAGCACAAAGGAATGGGACCTGTATCCACCCAATTGATTTAACGGGAAAACCAAAAGTTTCAGACCAATATTTAATCTTAAGTAAGGTGTGGCCTGAAAACCACAAAATATTTTTATTGTTTTCTCTTAGCCTTCATACAGCTGGGAGAAAGCAGATAAAATCACTATTTGTGGAGTCACAGTTTACAAATTGTGGAGGAGGTTACGGAGCACGCGCACATTTTGAAAATATTTGTACTCAGTATAGCCCAAGTTAGTATGAATCCAATAGCAGATCTGCTTTATCTTTTGTTTACTTCTTTTGCTTTTGTGCACATAGTCAATGTTTTTGTATGTGAAACACAAAAATATAATAAAAACAAAGTCAAGGACTATTAGCCTAAAATTATGACTTTCAATATGAAAAACAATGTGGGAAAGAAAGCAAAGCACCTCACGTGTTCCCACAGAAGAGTGGTCTCTTAGTTATAGCATATATATTTAAAATATGTTTTATCATAAATCTTAAGCCATCTGAATTTTATTCCATTGACAGATTACCATGAATGTCTCCAAGGATAAAAATAGATAAATAAGTAAATAAAATTGGTGTTTGCTGAGAAAAAAATTGGGAGTCAGTAAGGTATTAAGACTTCTAATCTAATGAGGAATGCATCAATCCTTACTCATGTGCTTGCTGACAAACAGCTCCTTTTTATATCAACTACCCCGGCATGTGCAAAACAGCATCTATAAACATAAATCAGGAAGAAGTTGTTTCAAGATCAGTGTATATATTTTTTTAAAGCATCACTTAATGCATTATTTCATGAGAGAGTGTTATGTCACTTTTGTTTTATCGTAAATAAAGGGAATGCAGGATAAATTGTTGGCACAAAGTTACCTGCCAAAAGTAAATGTTGTTTGAATTTATCATAAGTGATTTATCACCATTATTATGATTCTCTGATGCACTGAGTTAGTTGGTCTCATCTTTTGATGGGCTACATTGACTTCTATTCCTTTATCCTCTTCAACTTATGTGACGGAAACTCTGCACAGTGGGATAAATCTCAGTGGGGTGGTAGTTTGATGAACTGGCTTTGCATAATGCTTAAGTTCTTTATTTTCACATATATATCACTCCTCCCTGATGTGGAAGAAAATGACTGGTAGGAGCAGTGTTGTAGATATGAAAGTAAAACTTTCTTTAAAAGTTCAGTAATTCATCAGGTTTATTCAAAGGATACTGAGTTAGCATCCACTGTGTGCAAGACATTAGGGGCTCTGAGAATCCAGCAATGAACAAAAGAGATTAAGCCCCTGTCCTCACTGAGCTCACCTTTGAGTGGAGGTACTTACAAACCCTCAAACAAATATTGCAAATATATACATAATATGCCAGCAGTGAGTGCTATAAAAAAGATTAAGGACTATAAGAGAAAAGAGGATGAATGAGTGGGTTGAATGTTGTTTTATGTTGTCTGGTAAGAGAAGTTAGATTTCTGAAACAGATGAAGCCAAGGCCAGTTTAGGGGAAACAAACCACTAATATAAGGAAAGATACTTAGGATTATTAATATCTCAAGATATCGAAATTAAAATAACAATAAAAGGAAGAATGTGATCAGAATGTTTTCTAAAGAAGTGCACTTTTAATGTTTTTTTTTTTTTATATAACAGCTTTACTGAGAGTAGAATTCACATACTATACAATTTATCCATTTCAAGTATACAATTCAATGGTTTTTACTATGCTCACAGAAATGTGCAACTATTGCCATAATAGATTTTATAATATTGTCATCACTTCAAAAAGAAATTTCATATCATACCCATTAGTTTTCTCCCAATCCCCTGAGTCCTAGGAAATAATCAGTCTACTTTCTGTCTTTATAGATTTGCTTACTCTTAGCATTTCTTATACATGGAATCTTATAATATGTGGTTCTTTGTAACTGTCTTCTTTCACTCGACATGAAGCATTACATTACTTCTTTCACAAGGTTTGCAAGGTTCACTCATTCTGTAGCATGGTGGTGAGAATGTAAAATCATGCAGGCGTGTTGGAAAAACATCCTGGCACTTCCTCAAAAGGTTAAACATACAGTTACTATCTGACCAAGTAATTCCACTCCTGGTGCATATGCCCAAGAGAAATGAAAACAGATGTTCAAACATGTACTTGTACACATAGCTACATTATTCATTATAGCCAAAAGGTGGAAACAAACCAAATGTCCACCAACTAATAATGGGTAAACAAAATGTGGTATATCCATACAATGTAATATTATTAAGCATAAAAAATAATAAAGTGCTGACAAACCTACAACATGAATGCAACTTCTAACTTTCTGGATTTGTACTCATAAAAAAAATCAGATATCAAATTTTTTAATATGCTGAAATAACTAGCATTTTGGAACTAAGGGGGGGAAAAAAACCCCAAGTATTAAAAATGTGATTTAAAAGACTACTGATATACTCTATTTAAAGGATTTCTTATTTCTCATTTTTCAAAATTGTCTCAGGTGGCACTGATGTCTTCAGAAACCAAAAGGTTGCCAGTTTTTACAGTACGATAATTGCCATTCTGAAAAGTCCTCTCTTAACATGCAACGTCTTGACTCTTTCCTATCTTCTAAGCAAAGGTCATGCATTAGTATGTCATTTTTAATATAAGGATTTTCAAAGTGAGTATCAGTTTTTAAAATGAGATGGACAACTTATTTTGAGGATAATTTCCAAAAGGCACTCAAATGTATCACTGAATACAACTAATTCATACTTTTCTCTGAGAGTTATTGCTAATCGTAAGATATTTCATGTTATAATTATATAATGTACATATATTTTTATAAGGTAGCTTCGTGTATTATTGATACTCTGCATGTTTTCTGCTTTGATTGAGAAACTACTATAAATGTTAAATTTAGTATTTATCCTAGTAGACAGAAAATAGAATTTATCATAATTTTAATTTTAATTAGTTTGTTGTATATACATATTAGTCTAGACCCATGAATATATTGTCATAAATTATATACAAATTTGTTTTTACATTTAAAAGAACAATTGTGGACTGGCATTTTGTTTTAGTAGGTATTGTTAGCACAGATACCATCAACATATAGTGAAATCATCTTTAAAAGATTTGGATTTATGATATGTGTGGAGTGAGAGTCACACTGGCCAGCATCCAGTCAAGTCATTAAAATTTAGAGGCGGATCTTCTGAAATGAGAGAATAAAATCTTCTTTGTATATAAATTGTTTTATTAGATAATGTGTTGATACTGCCATATTTCAATTCAGGTAGAAGGCATTTTAATTAATATGTGAGTTAAAATACCTATAAATCTTAATGAAGATAAAACCCACCCTTTAGTTAGATGCATCTCAGGCAGACAACAGATGGAGCAAGTCCTTGAACTAGACCTTGAATCAGGACCCCTGCTTAACCTGAGACTTACTTGGAGGTGTAGGCTTGTTAAACTTCCTGCTTCAGGCCTCCAGTAAAGTAATCTCAGTAAAGTAAAGTAAAATTTACCATACCTGAAATTAAGACTTTATATCACCAAATCTGAAAGAGCAATGTGTAAAGGACATCTAGCTGTAAGAAAGGCTCGATGGTCTTGGCAGCAACCAACCCCTCTGAAGTCTCTTAAGCATGTCCTGCACCATTACTCTGCAGATGGATTTTCTCTGTCCTCTAATAACTGAGCAGCATGAGAGGTATTAATTCACAGAAATTCTGAGCATTATATGGCTGAATAGTACATGTATGAGCATGCAGAGAATCAGAGCAGGTCTGAAGTAGGAGCAAACTTACCCAAATGCCTGCAATTAGAAGGCAGAAGTTTTGGCATTGCTCACAAATAGCCATTTTTATTGGTCATTCCATTACTTCCATCAACTGGGCCTCAGTTTTCTGACCAACCCCTCAGAAAATAAGGGAATTACATTACCCACTAAAGTCTTTTATAACCCAAAATGTCTATCAGACTATTTTGACTAGTTGATATTTTATCAACTCAAAACATCAGATTTTAGTTTTCTGATATTTGTTATCCCTTAAAGAAGAACTACATTTTAACAATCATCACCCTTTACAATACAAATGAGTTACTAAGAGACCCAGACACAGGACAATTTTTTTTTTGCCTTTTTCAAGGCATAGAGTGGTCAACAGAGAAAGAACTGATCTTGGAAAAACTTTAAATAAAGATTAATAAAATGCAAAAAATAAAAAAATGCATTTTGTTTCAAGGTAGACTGAATACTAATCTATGAAACAAATACACCTAATATTTTAAAGTTGAGATAACTGTTTACCTAAGAACATAGTGATTAGGGAAAGTGTTCTTCAAGGCGAGTTGCTTTGTTTTTCAAAATGTCGCTCCTAGCCTCCCCTCCCTTTCCCGTGGCTACAAGCCTGCAGCTAGGACTTCCTCTTTCTCTCATATCCAACTCCTGTGCCACCACCTACCTGGTACCTCTGAGTCCAGCCTCTCCAGCACATCCATTTACTTACAATTACCTATAAAATACCACTTGCATTGTGTGACTTCCCTCCTAAAATTCCTTTAGTGGATCCTCATTTCTGACCAAATTAGACTAAACACAAACACTTTTCATTGGTTTCATGGACAAGGTTAATCACAAAAGTTCTGATTCTATTCCATGACAGCCTTTTCTCCCTCCATTCCTCACTGGGAGGAGGCATGTGGGACAGAGACTGCCCGCTGGCCTGGCAAGGGAGGCAGAAGTGGGGAGCTGAGAGTGGGGAGGAAAGGACTGAGGGAACCCACTGGGGTGGAGAAGGGATGCCCGTACGACCATTCCTCCCCAAATGCCTTCCTGGGTGACATTAGGTTTTTACTCAGGAAGCAAACTGAGAGGATATCACATGCACACGTTTCCAGTAGTTTTTGAGTTAACTTCATCACTGTCTTGGAACTGTACGAATTGTGTACAAGTAATTACACTTGCTTACCAAGGCTGTGGGGTTTTCATTATGGAGAGCCTGAGTCATAATGGGGGTGTCAAGGCGGGTCTAGCCTAGCAAGCCAATAGTTCTGCATTCATACCAGTTCCATGTCTGAAGGCACTGGGTATGGTCAGATGGACACATGTTCTAGAGTCCTATACACCTTGACTGAAGATGTCTAGGCCTCAGTGTCTTTATCTATAAAGCGGTGATGATAATAACCTCCCTGACAATGTTGTTGGGAGAACTAATGAATGCACCTTAACTGTGTTGTGGCTGTTGTTACTCTCACGATCAGCTACACAATTTGCAGCCATATAGAGGAGCTGAGTGCATTCTTCCAATTCAGAATTCTTGGCTGGGTGTTTCTTTGTCTAGCTCTTATTTTTCTTGTCTCACATAGTTTACTTTTAAGGTAGGGAGAAGTTGACAGCTTTACAAAAAAAATCTGGGCATGAATTTTAATATTTAATTTACGTCCAAAATGCTTTTTAAAAAATGACTATTTTTGTAGAAAAGTTACATTCATATTGTGGTATGACTTCCAATTCATGTAGTAAATAAGTGTGCCTCTGTGAAGGTGAGTAGGAATGTGAACATATCGAAATATCTGAATATTGTCACTGTCACAAAGAGATGACTCAAAATTCTTTGTTAATCTAATGTGAATTTTGTGATTTCAGTATTATTTTCAGCTATCTTGAGGGAGTGACATCTTTTAATAAGTGAAAATGAGAGGGAGGTCTTCAGAGAAAAACTTCCCTCGTGTTTGTCAAAGTTGGCTTAATTGTCAGTGTCCAATGCTGCTGTGAAAATAGATTTTAGATACTTAGATATGATGTATCTAAATAATGTAACCAAGCATTGAGTGAATAAAATCTTTGTGGTTTTTTTTCTTCTCTCTTTTTTACTTTGTATGCTTTTTAAAAACATACTACTCACTAAACAGAAGGGTGTTTTTTAAATATTGAAAATAGAAAAAAAAAAAAGACATTAAAATTATTATTTGTGAACTATAGAAATTTGCCAAAATGAAAACAAAGCACTATAAGAATTTCAACTGGTAAATTATTGGGTATTTAAATGAAGTTATATCTACAACTGTGTTCATGGAGGCACTATTTAAAATATGAAAAAAATAGAAACAATCATAAAGTTCCAAATCTGGAAGATTAGTTAAATGAATTATGTTGTTATGTCCACATGATAGAATACCACACTGCAGCCAAAAATCATTTTATAAAATACTCGTAAATTATGGTAAATATTTACATCAAGTTGTACTTCATTTAGCACAAAGTCAAGTTACCAAAAAATTATAATTCATTTAGTAAAAACTCGTTACGATATCACAAACTTTGCCAACTGGTGTAGTCAACAGAAGGTCACAGTTGTACAACTTCAGGCCTTACATACCAAATTAGTGGAAGTCCAGACACTTTCCTTGGTTCCCACTTGGCATATTATGGATATAAGATATCCTGCGGGTTTTCTTATGTCTGTCCATGCCCCTCACCTGTTGCCACCCACAGACCTCCCTAGACCCCAGGCTCTGAAATCTGTCACCTGGAGACGTGTGTCTCTGCAGTTCTCCCCTGGCTGCAGCAAGACCTCTTCAGTGCTGGAGGCTGCTGGAAGAGGACTGCTGGAGGGCTAGAGTCGTTGCTAGTCATGCCAAATCTCTACAGAACATTTAGAGATGGTAACTGCTAGAGCACTTTTCCTCAAGACAGAAATTGTGTTGTCCCCTTGCTAAAGAACTGAGCAGGCTGCTAGCTCTGGTTCTCTCTATGCCCCACCTCCCCTTCCCCATTGTCCTTGGTGTGGGTCTCTGCCATTTTGCCGAGTTTGGGTGGATTCTAAAGGTGAAAAAGAAGATACTCCTGGCCTGGGTAAGGTTCAGTCCAAGGTCCTATAACACAACTGTCTGGGCCCCACATTTACCGATCTTGGAGATCCTACTATCTAACTCACAAGTACCTCTTTTCCCTAAAATGTACCAGAATGACAAAGTCATTGGCTTTAGTTTGGGGTGCAAACCCTCGTTGGAAAATCTCCCACTTTCTGTCCTTACTATCATTTTCTTTTCATGGCTCCCATGAGACTTTTCTGCAACGTGACCTCAGTCAATACCTTTGCCATCCATTGGATATGTTCTATTAATCTTGAGCTGCAAAGTGAAATGTCGCAGGATTCAATCACTCTTTTTCCAAGCTCTCTGGAAATGGGCTATCAAGAGTATCATGGGGAATTTGAATCCAATCATGTCCTAAGAAGTTTACCTTAGTTAGTATTTTCAATTTTATTTTTTGCAAAGATTTTACTTTGTGTGTACGTATGTGTATATGTGTGTGTATCAATCCCTCCCCTCAATAACAGACACATTTTCATCCTGTATAAAACACACAAGTAAGATCCACTGCTGTCTTATTTTTTTCCTCTTCCTTATATTTTTTTTAGATGTGGAAAATATAAGGATATAATTTAGCTTATATCCTTTCAACTATGGATTGGCTCCATCCCTGAGCTCATTTTAATTCATAAATAGGTGGTCATTTTAGGAAGGGAAATAAATTGAGTTTTCCTATCTGTCCATCTAGCCTCTATATCACCAATACATATGTTTAAAAATTTTCTCATATGATCCAATAAAAACATTAAGTACCCTGTTTTAGTCACTGGCCTACATCAACATTGTAATGGGCTCTCCTGAGTTCAAGGATTAGAGGAAGAACACAGTGCCTGCTTAGATCTTATTGGATCTTTGTTGTCCCAGATGACTAAAATTTGGAACTAGAACACCAGGAATGCCCAGAATTAGCTCTTATGGCTGTTGGTTTTATTAAGCATCCAAGAAGAAAGTTGGAAAGACTCAATCCTGAAGGAGAGGAGCATCTAAACCGTCAATTATATGCTGAGGCATCACAATGACTCTATACAGTCTCTTCCCCTAGAAATCTCACCAGAGAATAAATAATAACAATCAAGTATGATGAGCTCCATGACAGAGCAGGGGTGACCTGGGAGCCTGAAGGAGCAGCCACTAACCTTGGTGTCTGTATGGTCCTCTCTTCTCCTCTCCTTAAGGGTTTTTGACCCTTAAGAGAGGATACCCTACAAACAATGGACACAGAAAACCTATGATACTTCCCTAGAAGAAGTCTATTATAATTGAAGTTTGAATCTCCTCCAGCTGAACCTTAAATTTTCAATAATTAGAAATAAATCAAATTAGAGTAATTCTTTCCTCAGAAGAAGCCTAGATTACAAAAGAACAGGAGTGAAAGAAATGCTTGTATTTGAGGATCCTATTCCAGAAGGAGGCTTGGATACATACGGAAATTTAAATATGTGTTATGGTCAGCAGCCTTCTCCAAAAAGAGCTTGGAATGCTGAGTTTAATACAAACACTATTAATTTATTAAATCAAAAATGGTATCATGAGATTTTGGGGTCTCAAGAATGACTGAATAAACTGTTGGAAAATATTAAATTGAAATCATGAAATTTCAATTAGTAACATTATAAAATATAAAGAGCTTGTGTTTGATTATTTGCTAGCAGGTGTTAGTTAATGTATTTTTAGCCAGCAAAACAGAATGACATTGTGAATATATATGTATGAAGCTAAAAACTATATTTAAGTCAATAATTCTTTCACCTGACCCCAATAGATTTTAAGTCAAAAATAGACATTACCTTTGTGATGAAAAAAAACAGTCCCCAGGTTAAGAAATGAATGGGAGACTAGGCAGAATGAAAAAAATTTTGGCAGCTTTAAATTTTTACCATTAGCAAAATTGTGATTCTAGAAAGTTAGATGTCAAATCAACTATTCCTCCCTTCTTGGTTAATGAATCGTTTGTGCCTTTTAAATATCATAAATTATTTAAAATATATTGTGCACTGAAACTGCAAACATTAATGGTTTTTCCTAAATTTAAATAACAACCTTTTGTGCTTTTTTTCTTTGTAGAGTTTAATGCAATTATAACAAAAGACAGAAAAGGGAATACTGGGCATAGTGTATTTTAATTCCATAAAGGTACTGGATTTCTATTTAAAATACTAAATATCTAAAGTTTTATGTTAGTATTTTGCAAAATATAGACATATACAATAACAGTGCTTAGAAGTAGAAAAACCATTCTTATAAATTAGTTCTAGCAGAAGCTGCTAATTATTATAAATTAATAATTTATGATCTGTATAAATTTTAGTGATATGTCTTTATGTATTTATGTGTTTATTTATTTATATCTTATCTTGATAGACTCCAGTTTTTCTTTTTATAAATTAAATTTTATGATAATGAATTCAAGAAGCATTAGGGTAAATACACTGAAAATTTTGAGGCTTTTTTCTAGGGTTATCTTTAGTCGAAGTTAGGAGATATATATACACATACATACACATCTATACACACATTTATATATGTTTATAAATTGTGAGCATATATTATACATTAAAATAAAAAATGTATATATTCTCTCATGATAAGAGTTAAAGAGGATACTTTGAATAAAAACTCAAGAGCCTGCACGTCTACTGAGTTTTTGCTAATCTAACTATAAAATCGTTTTGATCTTTATTCTGCAAACTTTGTTATTACAATACATAGCATTAATACGGTATTCCATAGTGTGAAAAAGAAAAGAGTTTGTGATTTTGAAAAGGGAACAGGATGAATTTAAAAGCTTTAATATCAGACCAGGATTTAGGAAAGTTGCTATGTCTTTGAATACATGAAAATATGATGGTTCTAATATCACTAGAAATTAAATAGTAGGAAGCAGATTTTCTTCTTTTGTGTGCCAGCCAGAACTGAAATATATAAATCTTGCACTTATAAATATACATTATCTCATTGTAGATGAACCAGATGGTGGTGAAATGAAAGTCGTGTACAAAATTTTGGATACTGAGCAGCTCAAGTTTTTCTATCTTTTCAAGGTGGAATGCGAGTGGGACTTCATCCCTTCCCATGAGGTGAGCTCTGTCACCAAGAACAGAAGAGTAGCTTAAAGCGGTCACCATCTAAGAACTACAGATCATCAGCTATACAAATGCCAATGGCTTTAAATTCAAAGCGAACTGAAACTAAGCAGCTATCCAGGGAAACCCTTACATGGCAAAAATGAATGAGAATGTATGAGTGACCCTAGAATGCACAGATTTGACTGTACATCTGCGGTAAGCAGTCATGTATGGGGGCAAGAGGAGGGGCTTCGGGAATGGGAGAACCTGGGTTCAGGCAATATAAGGACGCACTGCCTGAAAAGAATTTAGAAACAAAAATAAAAAGAACTAAAAGTTGGTCTGCTTTTTATTATCACCGTGCACCAGCAGTTCTGACAATGTTAGTGATAAGATACTCCTCCCTGGGGGCAAATGCCTCCCACCGCCCTCCCTCACTGTGGTGCAGCACTGTCTAATAGGCTGCATTTTAAGGACAGAAAGGACTGCATGGAAAACCTTAAACTTCATTCAGGAATGTTACTGTTTGTATTATTATTGGCATTGTTTTGAATTTTTTATTAAAGATTGTCAAATAAATAAGTATTTTTGTTTACTTTTCCAAAGAACTAAGATTTTTCATTTAGAGAAGTATAAAAATACAATTTTAGAATTAAAAGTACAGAAATGCTCTGTTGTTAGAACTAAGTAGTAAACATCAATATGCATATATTTCCTAAGCGTGGTCCAGTGATATGGCCCAGAAGTGATATTTTACCATGATTTCTTCTAGTGCCTACATGATTAGATTATTATCTCTGTTGCTACTTTTTTCCTACTGAAATCTAGTCTTAATTTGAATGCCTAATTTCAAATTTGGAGCAGGGACAAAATGAGCCCAGAACAACTAGTACTAGAAAGCAAAATATTTTTCAAAGATTATTGGGGCCATATTAATGGGAAGTGCCAACCTTAAAGGGGTTTTCACTAACCAAAATTGCTATGATGTGAGCATCAAAAGGAGAATATTAATTATAGTTGTTTGACAAATGTGAAATGTACAAAAAACTGTAAGTCTACAATGTTCCACAAAAAGAGAATAAATAATCAAAAACATAAAGAAGGACAATAAAACGTACTCTAATTGAATTTTCTTACTCGATCATGTTGTTTTTTTGACTCACTTATTGTCAATGAACAATACAGAAATTAAAGAATACCAAATAGTCTGTAAGAAGGCATTTAGGACTGAAGGGGACACGTCATTAGAAAGACCCCATAATCACCAGCAAGACAAAGTCATTAAATTAAAACTTAATCAAATATTCAAACATACATATCAATTATATAGCCCTGAGAATATAAAAAAAAATGTGAAAATCCACTGAGTTCAAAGTTTTAAAATATTTTGAAACTTATTCAAAGTTAAAAGAAAAATGTGTTTGCTTAAATTAGGAATTAAAATGCAATATTGAAGCAATGATCACACAGGGCAAGCAGTTCTGAGTTCTGAGCGGACAGAAGAATGAGGTAATGTGTTTAACTAGAACCCAGGAAAGTGGGCAGAGGGGTCACTTCTTTTGTGAGTTATGGAACCACTGGTATAACAATTACAAATAGAGGTCAGTGTACCTCATCAGGGTCATGAATAAGAATCTTCTCAACAGCTTAGTCCAAATATCAGTATTTAATTACCTCAGTTAACTGCAAGGATAATTCTTTCCCTTCTGCCAAACATCTACCAACACTTAGAGGATTTGAATTTAACACAAAAATCTTTAAAAGACTCAAAACCATTCCATTAATATGTTTTGATGAAGACATAAACTGTGTATATTTGATATTTTATGTAATTAAAAACTGTAAAACAAGTTACCGTCTTGGGATAAAACAAATAGTTGAAAAATTGACTCAGGATTTTAAGTTGCAATACTACTGAGTTTATGTTCAGTGTTGAAGCTTTTAAATGAACTTAAAGGCTTCTCAATTTAGAAATTTAACTTGTTAAATTTATAATAATTACTCATCGGGGAGACTTTATTTGAATGACTTAAAATTTTAATGGAAGTACCTACTCAGAAAATCAGGTTAATAAATGCAGTTTTAAATATTTTAACATACGTGATCAATTAAATTTGTGTATAGGACCAACTATTACTTGAAATTCTCTAAAGGAGATTATTAAAATGTGAGACTTAAAATAATAAGATTTGTAAGATAAATGTGAAAGCATAGATAAGAGACCTTATGCTTTTACTTTCCTTTGGTGCGCACAGGGGACAGAGAAAAGGCCACAGAGAAGCCCAGGAGAACTACATGGCCATGCAGGACAAATAACCTCGGGGCACATGGGCCCCATACACCTTGCCCTTCACATCTCTCTCACTCCGTCCCTTCAGCCCCAGCCCTGGCTGCCACAACACACAGAACCTCATGCTGTGAAAAACCCAGTCAGAGAAAATGTGAAAGTCTTAGCAAAAGGAAAGAACCTTAATATTTTACTGGACAAACCTGGTGAATGCCTTCACATGTATGTTGTCATCACCCCTTACAAGTTGCCTTTTGCAGCTGGCTGACTCAGGACTCTCTGATTTCCCCTGGACCCTGCCTTCATTTGAGTTGGAGTGTGTTTGAAAGGGGTCCTGGAAGTCGCTGTGTTAAGGAACTGCATCTTGGTGGTCAGGCAGCTTCTGGAGGCAAACATTCTTTTCCTTTCTTCCTTCAAAATAATTATTAGTAAAGAACGAATTCTGTACATTAGGAGTCTTCAGTACATTTTCCACAACAGTATCTGTAAGTATTCATACCTACTTTCCATGTGCAAAGCAATTAAAGCCACTATGAGCTTGTGGCATAAAATTTGTCTTTAAATTAATAATTTTTTTTCAGTGTACACGTTTGTGCGGTACAGTTTGTTATTTCAATACATGCATATAATGTATAATGACACAATCGGAATAGTTAGCATATCTATTACCTAAACATTTATCATTTCTTTGTGATTAGAACATTCAAGATCCTCTTTTCTGGCTATCATGAAATAGACAATACTATTAGCTATTGCTACCCTAGAGCACCAGAACTTATTCCTCATATCTAACTGTAACTTTGTAACTTTGTACCAGTTAACCAATCTTTCCCCTCCCCTGCCTCCTACTCCATTTCCCTGTTGTGGTATAAACTTTAAGAAAACACTACATGTGTGGCTCACATCATATTTCTACTAGACAACACTCCTCTAGACATGCGGCACAACACCTAATGAGTTTTGCTGGTCCATTTGTTCTCATTCTGAAAGCCTCATATATTTTGGCATATGGTAGATTTTCCTCACTGCAATACAAAAAACTCCAAAAATATGTGTATTATTTTTATTATCTTCATAAAAAGTTTTAATTTATAATTTTTAAATTTTTTTAAAATTTTCATTTATAATTTTCACAGGACCTGTAGTTTGTAGAGAAAAACACTCACACACACACACACACACACACACACACACACACACACACGAATTTCATACTTTACTTTTTCCTGTATAGTTCAAGAGAGTAGATTCACTTATCCAGAACAGGTGTGAACGTAATGCATTTTCTTTTTTGCTTAGTTTTCAACATTTAATGAGTGCTTGCTGTCTGTTGTTTGATCTGAGCACTTACTTGTATTAATTCATTAAATAAAAGTATAAGATAGATACTATTATTAGTCTGATTTCGTAGACAGAGAAGTGGAGGCATTAAGAGCTTAGGTAGTTTGTCCATGGTCATATAGCTAAGAATTAAATGAATCTGGGATTCAAACCCAGGCAGTCTGGTTCCAGAGCCTCTGCTTCTACCATCTTGTGATAATCCCTTTCATTGATGACAGTTGTTCACTTTGTAAAATGAAAAGCAGAGTGATTTAAATTAAGATTCAGTGATTATTTATTACAATTGTAGTTTCTATAATAGTATGAAGCATTTGGATGCTGCACCTTTCTTAGTCCCCCTGGAAATAAAAATCTCTTTTGTCATTACCCTTTGAGTGCACTTCAATGTCACCAAGACAAGTACAGTTATTCCATCATTGGGTCTAATGGTTCACTAGAATTCATATGCTATGCGCCTTCTAATCAGAGCCAGCTGATATAGTTTAGGTCCCATTTTCTTAAATCTTTTTTTTTTAAACAAAAACACATTTTGCTGAGAACCTAGATGTCAATTTCATATACGTTAAAACACCAGAATTCCCTTTAAGGATTATAGTGGGAATGCTGGCAGACCCTTCCCTGCACCAGGGTTGGGTGGGTGGTACTACTGTATGTATCTGTCATCATGGTATATTTGTGCAATAAAATTAAAATTTTGGTCAGGAATCAGAAGCTTGATATTTTTGATTCACTCTTCTCTGTTATTGCTTATCATCCTTGAAGATATATTTTTTGGCATCTTGAAAACAAGGAATCTGGTTCCTATTGCTTTAGGCTATATAAATAGACCCTGTTTATATTAAAATGATAGGCAAATATACTTAAAGTTGGAAAACATGACCACAGAAAACAGTTTTTTTCTCCTCTCTTGGCTAAACATGAAGATACACTTTTATTTTTGCTAAATTTTGCCTCTGGCCAAAAGAACCTTCTTCACATTTTAACACTTTCAGAGATTCCTTTCATGTGACCTGAGTATATTCTTTGTAGATATTATTGGGATTATAAAAAATCAAAGCATATATTTTACAGGCATATAATACTGCAATATATGCTTTAGTATCTGTGGATATTGTAACTTTATTTTTTTTTAAGGATTACAAGTATTTCAATGCTTTAACTTACAAAACAACTTGCTTTTAAAGCAGCAAAATGAAATGGAAAGAGAAGTCAAGAAGATATGGAATTGATTCCTGATTTTATCATTCACAAGCTGTGTGACTTTGAACAAGCCCTTTAACCACCTTGATATTAAGTTTTCTTATATAAGTGTATTCCAAAAAGTTCATGGAAAAGTACATATTTTCTTTCAATTCCACTTTTCCTGAACTTTTTGAAGTACCCTCGTATTTATAGGAGAAAATAATGGCTACTCCAGGGTGGTTGTGAAGTATACAAAATTAACAAATATTAAAAACATCACAGAGTAGACACTCAATAAATATTTCTTCTCCGTCCACCACCCATCTCCTTTCTCTTCCACTAGTTTAGCTAATTCAGTTATTTATTTGTGTTTGAATATTCAGTCGCAATATGTAGTCGAAAACTACATATAAAGCATACTGAGGTACATATTACTCTTCCTATTCTTCATATAGATTTATAGTTTGTTCTTCATATAGATTTATAATGTTTGCATTCTCTCTGTACATGTTTTGGCTAGTTTCATATTTTTGGAAGGCATTATAGTACCATGATTTTTAGATAACAAGTTCCTAGCAGATAAGAATTGTTTATGTAAAAGATTTTAATTCTAAATAATAAATTATTACATTTATGCATCAACTAATATTTTCTTCTACTCAGGTTTCTTGTGAATGATTCTCTCTTAATTGCCGTGATTAGATTACAATTTGGCACATTATATTTACAATGCAATTTGAAGATGAATTCCTGATTGTAGCAGACACCATTGTTGCCCTGTATCTCTTCTCCTGGGCTACTTCTGATTTTAGCCATAATCTCAGGTTTATGTAGCATTTCACCTGAAGCAAGTGTCTCATTTCTGCTTTCTGCCTGCAAAGCCATGAAAACCACTGGAGCCTACTTGGCTTGTGCACATGGTAGGCCTGGAGGTCTAAGGGAGTTACCAACTGCCCACTCAATCAATGGGGCATGGGAACCATTTGATAAATGCCTCAGCTTCTACCTTTCCTAAGGATACAATGCGGAGATCCTGATGGAGTCAAACCGCTGTCGTCTACAGCAGCTATTTAACCAATCCACTCATATTGTGTTGGGTTTTCCTCCTTCTTTGCCTTCTCTCTGCTCCCTAACTCTTGCTTCCTGGGGTCAACTCCCAAATAATCTACCCACATCCAAGTTTTTGTCTCAGGCTCTGCTTTTGCAGAAGCACAATTTAAGACACTGACCTTGCAGTTTGTCTCAACATTCTTAATGGCTCTCAATTCCCTCCAAGATGAAGCCCAAACTCTTTGGCAAGATAACCAAGGAAGATGTTTCAGGATCTAAATCATGTTTAATCTCCTACCAGCTGACCCACATGCCTCCTAAACTCTACGAGTAGGCAACAACTTGCCATTATAGAAAAATGCCTTTGTGTCTTTACTGATACTTCTCAGAATATTGATACTTACAGAATCCTCTTTCCTCCCGCATTTGTTCTTCCATCTTCAGTTCACTGGTACCACCCCCAGCACCAGCCAGATCAGGCACTTGTATGCACACAGCATATTCTCATCATATTACCAATATGTTTTACCACAATTGTAGCTTCTGATCTACGCACTGGCATAAATTAGTGGATAACTGTGCCTCTTCAATTCCTGAGCCTTGTCAGTGAGAAAGAAGCTCACACTGAGGGGAAAGAGAATTAGGTCCATGACCTGGAGTGGAGTTGCCAGATTTATCAAATAAAGTACAGTTAAATTTGAATTTTAGATAAATAATTTTATAGTATTAGTATGTCCCATATTGTATGAGACATTTTTATAATTAAAAAATGTGTCTATAGATCTAAATTTACTTTTAACTGGACATCATGTATTTTATCTGGCAACCCTACCCGGGAGCCTGGGAACCACGGGAGTATTCATGCAGCATAGAGATGCCCAGCTCGAAGTCTCCATCCAGTTTCTTACTTGGAGTCTTGCAGATAAAGTGCCTCAGGAAGCCATAGTTAAAGCAATCTGGCTGGTGAAGGAAAACAAAGAATTACTATTGAGTAGTTGTTTCTAGACCATATAATAATACCCAAGCTATTAAAATAATAGCTGAGCTCCCTCCCACTAGACAATGAACTCCTTAAGAGCAGAATTGTGTTAATTTCAGATAACCACCATCAAGTACAGTGCTTAGCACATGGTAAATGTCATATGCACATATAAGTAAAGTACCTATTTAGTATGTAATATGAGTATATATTAATACTTATGTAAATATTTATGTTTATATATAACAAATGTATAATAACTTATCTTAGAGAAGGAAATTTAGAATGTGAAAATGTTACTTTTTGGAAAGTCATCTACTTTATGAGAGTTTTTTTTTTCCCCCATTCAAAATGTTTATTACATTCAAGATCTCAGGAATACATAAGATATGTTTTAAGACCAAAATAAACAAATAGAAAAGCTGGAGTTTAATTTGAAATTCAGAAAAGAGGCCTAGAAATCAAAAAAGTAACCAAAATCTCAAGGAATAAGTCTACTAAAAATATATTTAACATGTAATATTTTTAAAATTAGTTTTAGACTATTAAATTATGATTTATTGTCCATAAGAGAATCCATTACCTATTTTTTCTCCACTATATGTATATATATTTTTTTACCTAGGTAAATATATGTGTTTTTTATCGTTTAAATACATTTAAAGATAAATGGTCATTTAGAGCAAAAATTATAACAATGTAATGTAGTGTTTATAACATATGTAACAGTACAACAACAACAGCACAAGGGGAGAAAAATGGAAGTACACAATTGTAAGGTTCTTTAACTACAAGTGAATTCATATATCATTTATATATCTCATATTACATATATCACTTTATTTATAAGTATCACTTGAATGCAGTCTATGGTAAGTAAAGATGTATTCTATAAAATCAATAAGCCAACAAAAGGGGAAAAATCAAATCATATTGGATTGCATTGTATTTGCTCTTATCTCTATTTTTGGCTTTAATTCTATACTGAAACTAAGAGGCAGAAATACCAATCTAAATTTTAAGATACACCTTAAATATCTATGAGTGAAAATTTTGTACATAGGAAACTTATGGACAAATAACCATAAAAAGTCTGACTGAGGTAAAGAAGGCAAATTAAGATTTTTGATTTAACAATGAAAAACATCATCTGACTTTATCATTAATTTACTTGCATATAGACAAAATTTATAGTCCATTTATTAAGTGTATTGAAATTCCTCTGATGTACTCAAAAGTATTGTTAGTTGTCTTTTGGGGTTGAATCATAAATGTGACAACTGTGTAAATGTCAAACAATGTAATTGTATCCTTTTTAATAATTGTGACTCTGAAAAGAAGTGAATAAGCAGTAAGCATTGTTATTGTTGAAAGATAATATAAATTCTCTTGTAGTTCATCACAAAGTTGCTACTCTCTAAATGAAAAATACCTACTTAAAGTCTCTGGAGAGAGAGGTTTAAATGCTTTTTGTAGTCCATGTAAAAAATATTCAGTTTTTAGTCCATGTACCTGCATATATTCTGTTTAATGCAAGACCAGAAATAAAACAGAAAAAGAAAATTCATTGTAACTACTTTTTTTTTACATAAAAATGAAAACACATATCAGAATTTATAGGATGCAGGGCTCATGCAGTGCTTACAGAAAAATGTATACTTGTAAATACCTATATTAAAAATAAGAAAAATCTCAAATCAGTAATGTAAACTTCTATCTTAAGAAAATAGGAAAAAAAAGAGCAAACTAAACCAAAAGCAAATAAAAGTAGGAAATAACAAAGATTACAACAGAAACAGACGAAGCTAGGAATTAAAAAAATGATAGGTAAAATCAACAAAACTAAAAGCTGATTCTTTAAGAAGGTAACAAAATTTTCAAACAATTATCTAGACTGATCAAGAATAAAAAGAGAAGACCTAAAAGTTAAAATCAGAAATAAAGCAGGGCATTATTACACTGTCATTATGGTTTTCTGTGGTGGTAAGATTTAGTTTCTTTCTCTTTCTCATTTGCATTTCTGCTCTACCAGTGGGTTTTGTTCTTTCTTGTGGATACATGGTAGTGATTATCATTTTTCAAATTTCAGAAATTCTCTTCCTTGAGAATTTCTTGCAGGGCTGATCGTGTGGTGGTGAACTCCCACAATTTTGTGTGTCTGGAAAATACACTACTTTTCCCTCATTTCCGAAGGATCGCCTTGCTAGATATAGTATTCCTGGCTGGCATTTTCTTTTTTCTTTTAGTATTTTGAATATATCATCCCATTTTCTTCTGGCCTATAGAGTTTCTGTTGAGAAGTCTGCTGTTAGTCTGATAGTGGCTCCCTTATAGGTGACTTGATGATTTTCCCTTGCTTCTCTTAAGATTCTTTCCTTGTCTTTGAGCATTGTCAGTCTGACTATAATGTATCTTAGAGAGGATCTTTTAGGGTTGAATCCGTTTGAGGATCTTTGAGCCTCCTGGATCTGAAGGTCCATGTCTCTTCCTGTACCTGGGAAGTGTTCCATTATTATTTTGTCACATAGGTTTTTTCCATGCCTTTTCTTTTCTCGTCCCCTTCTGGAACATCTATTATTCAAATATTTGTGTGCTTAACGTTGTCTGCTAGCTCTCTTACATTTTCTTCATTAAAAAAATTTTTTTTTCCTTTTTTTTTGGTCTGCCTGGGTTATTTCAAAAAGCCTATCTTCAAGATCAGAAATTCTTTCTTTTGCTTGTTCTAGCCTGCTGCTTAACCTATCGGTTGTATTTTTTATTTCATTGAGTGAATCTTTCAGTTCTATGAATTTAGTTACATTCTTTTTTAAGTATTAATCTCTTTGTAAATTTCCTCCTTTATATCCTGAATTTTTTTTGGGGGGGGGGTTTCATTATGTTGTCTAACTGAGTCTTCTCATATCTCAGTGAGTTCCTTAAGATGGTTGTGCAGAATTCCTTTTCAGTCATTTCAACAGTTTCCTGCTCTATGGTGTCTGGTATTTGAGAATTAATGTATTCTTTTGGCAGTGTCACATTTTCTTGGGTTTTTGTATTTCTAGTACCTCTACATTGATGTCTCGTCATCTGGTAGAGCAGATGCTTCTTCAATTACTCTGGAAGAGAAGGAAGACATCCTCTTCTTTTTCCAGTCTCCACTGGTGAATTTTCTCGTGTCAGTACCGTCAAGTGTCTGATGGGCCTCCTGCATGGTGTCTGTGTCTAGTGCAGTGGCGCTGAGCCGCTTTTTTGGTAGCCATGGCTGTGGCAGTGGCTGTGGTGGGCCACCTACGTGGAAATGGTGTTTTTTGTGTGCTCTCTTGCTGCTCCTGGGTGGTGGGGACTGCCCTTGGCTCCTGTCTAGGATCCCCAGCATGCTCTCATGCCTGCTTCTGCAGAGGGGCTGCTCTCAGGTCCTGCCTTATAAGAGTTATTTATTAATACTTAGTGTCAGGATTCAAAATTCTCCAGTTATTAGTGTCCATTTTATCTTCTATTATAAGCCATTTATTTCTAGAATTAAAAGGTACCTAGTATAAAACAATTTACACAATTTTTCCTTTTTCTTCTTCCAATATGATTGTATTAAGTACTTCAAAATGTGCTGGCTCAGTTCTCTGTCTGAATCCTCATACTGTAATGGGAAAAATCACCTGCATGTTTCATTTTTTTTTCTGCCATGAATTTGCACTATGGATTTGGGGAAACTTTTTTTTTTTTTTAACTTGCCAGGTAATCGGCTAAAATAATTCATCAGAATTATTTTTCAAAACATTAGCCAATATTAGGAGAATAAAAAGTTATTAGCTTGCCAGATGGATATTTGTAATACCTGAATTAATGGGTAATTCACATAAGAGGTATTAGTCATCATTTTTCAATTGTCCTCCGTAAAGACATTATACAAACATACCAGTCCTCTTTGCTGTCTTTCGGGAAATGATATCAGATTTTTTAATGTTTCCAAGAACACCCTCCAATATGTACAAAACTAAGTTGGGTTATGGAAAATAAACTTTTGTTTTGAGATCAATAACTGTGATGGTTAATTTTAGGTGTTGATGGAGTTTGGATGTGTTGTCACCACCAAAACTCATGTGGAAATTTGATCTCCAATGTGGCAGTGTTGGAAACTGATTGAGTCATGGGGGCGGATCCCTCATGAATGGATTAATGCTCTCCCTAGGTGGGAGGGAGGATTAATGAGTGAGTTCTCGTTCTATTAGTTCCCATGAGAGCTCATTGTTTTAAAGACCCTGGCACCTCCTCTCTTTCTCTCTTGCTTCCTCTCGCCATGTGATCTGCTTGTACCCACCGGCTGCCTGTAGTTTTCTGCCATGAGCAGAAGCAGCCTGAGGCCTGTGACAGATGCAGCTGTCCCAGAATCGCAAGCCAAATAAAACTCTGTTCTTTATAAATTGCCCAGTCTCAGGTATTTCTGTTATAGCAACACAAAACGGACTAATACAGATGTCAACTTGACTAGATTAGGGAATACATAGAAACCCAGTAAAGAGTTATTTTGGGGTGTGTCTATGAGGATGTTTCCAGAAGAGATTAACATGAAAAGCATAAATGGACAGGGTGAGAAAGATCTGCCCTCAATATGGATGGGCACCATCTCATCCATTGGGTACAAGAGAGAACAAAAACAGAGGAAAGGTGAATTATTCTACTTGTTAGAGCTGGGATATACACTTCTCTCCTGACTGTGGACTTCAGAACTCAAGACTCTTCGGCCTTCGGATTCCAGGACTTACTCCTATGGCACCTCCAGCTCTCAGGCCTTTGGCTACGGTTGATAATCACATCATAGGCTTCCCTGGTTCTGAGTCTTCCAAACTTGGACTGAGCCCATGCTACCAGCGTCCAGTTTGCAGATGGTAGCCTTCTTAATCATGCCAGCCAATTGCCCGATAAATCTCCTCTCATATGTATATACACGTCCTATTGGTTCTTTCTCTCTGGAGAACTCTGACTAATACAGTCACAGATACCACTTTACCTCACAGTTCAGTTTCTCTTTGTTCTAGAAATAAGTTAGTGAACACCTAGATGAGTTAAAACCACACTTCGGGGAGACAGACAGATAGGTGAATTGAAGACAGAGCATTATTCTTTTAATTTTATCCTTGTCTTTCCTGATGAGCACCAAATTCTCAGGGAAAAAAGTTCTTATTTATCAAGTAGTAAGAGCAATTAAAAGTAATGACTTTCTTTAATCCTAAATTTTAATTTTTTTCTTCAAATCATCTTCTATCACTAAATATTTGACTGATTGTGGTCATGTCAGTGAGTATAATTTAAACCACAAAAGAAGAAAAGAGATAATTCCTTAGCAATGAGATTGTAGCCTTTGTTCACCAGGAAATTCAACATGTTTCAGGCAGACATGATTTTAAAATTTTGATTAGAATCTGAGAAAAATCTCTCAAAATAATTCCCCCAAATTTTATCTGTTTGGATTTGATCATGCTCCTGATCAAAATCATTAAATTCTGATTCTTGTTAACAGGACTTGGGACATTGCATCAGTTAAGTCATAATAGTGAATCCTGGAATCAAAGTTAGAGTAATATTTCAAATCCATCATTAGTACTTCAAATAACAAAAGCTGACATTTTGTGCTCATTTGCAGTCAGCAGGAATTTGGCAAGAAGATATCAAATGGAGGGTTTCAGAAATTTTTCACAGAACTTACGGGATGTCTGTATGGTTCTTTTTCTCTGGTGAAGAGCAAACTTTTGTAACCAGTATGAATAATAAGATTAAAGCCAATATGTGCCTGATCAGACCACTCATCTGCACCTGGAAAAATTACAGGTACCCAGGACTGTCTTTATACCACTATGCAGGCAGAAATACCTGTGGCATTCATGTAGGTTTTACTACTATATTTTTTCACAGCTGCATTTCTGTGTTGGATACCTTGGCAAGTGGGCAAACCAATTCTTACTACACAAAACCCACTTTCCTTACTTGATTTTTTGGGGATTTTTTTGGCAGCTGGCCAGTATAAGGGATCCTCACCCTTGACCATGTTGTTGCAATACTGCACTCTAACCAACTGAGCTAACCAGTCATCCATACTTCATATCTTCTTTAGAAAACAATAGGAGAGACCTAACAAGGACATGTCAGTCAACTCCCTTTTCTTGTGGTTATCTTTGCATATGAAAACTAATCTGCCATCTTAGTCTGTTTTCCACTGTTACAACGGAATATCACAGACTGGGTAATTTATAAAGAACAGAAGTTTATTTGGCTCACAGTTCTTGAGGCTGCGAAGTCCAAGATCATGTAGCCAGCACCTGGCGAGGGTCGTTCTATGGTGGAAGCAATCACATAGCTGAAAGGCTGAAAGTCACGTGAGCATGCAAGACAGAGAGAAAAATACAGCTCAACTTATCCTTTTATTAAAAGTCCACTCCCGTGATAACTAACCCACTTCCACAATAGTAACATTAACCCATTCATGAAGGCAGAGCCCTCACTACCTAATCAGCTCTTAAAGGTCCCACCTCTCAACACCGTTGCATCGGGGATTAAGTTTCCAACACATGAACTTCTGAGGTACACATTCAAACCACAGCACTTACTATAAATAAATAAAATGTGATTGCAATTTTTTTTAACCTAACAAATATGTACTGTGTACCTCAGAACAAACATTTTCTAGGTTATTGATATACAGCTGTAAGAAAATCAGGGTCTCTTTTTTTACTTAGATTAGGTGCTAATAGGGAGATATACAATAGAGAAACAGAAAATGTGCCAGGTTGTGAGAAGTGTCTTGAAGGACAATGAAAAGTAAGATGAGGAGGGGACAGTAGAGAATGACCAGATGATGCCTCTTTGATAAGCTGTCATGTGAGTGAGTGAGTCTTGTAGATCTGGGAGTAAAGAACATTTGAGGCAGTGGGTGTAGCTACGAGCACAGGTCCTGTGACAGGAATGAGCTCAGCATGTTTGAAAAATTGCCCACGTGATAGGGAAGGGGTGGGGTGTGGGTTAGAGGGAAGTAGGAGATCAGGTCAAAGAGGTAGTTGGTGGTCAAATTGTAGATGTTTGTAGGTTGTGGTAGGGATTTTGGATATTATTGGGGCAATGGAAATAGTTGTAGTGTTCAGCAGAAGAATGACAAGCTCTGCCTTAGGAATTCAAATGATTGCTCTGTCTATTATGTGGAGAACAGACTATAAGGGACAAATAACAGAATCTAGGAGATAGTAATTCTGAGACACAGGATTGTGGTTTGGACCAAAGTAGGGAGGGGGAGAAAAGAGGAAACAAGAATGACTTCAAGGTTTTGGGATGACTACCTGGTAAAATCACATTATATTATTGACATGGGGAAGACTGGAGAGCAAATTTTGAGAAAACAATCCAGAGTCAGGTTCTATAAATGTTAAATTTGAGTTTTCTGTTAGATATTCATGAAGTAATGTCAAGCTGGGAGTTGATATATGGGTCTACTAATTGGAGGAACTGTTAAGGCCAGAGAGGAGCATTTGAAAGTAAGCAGTGTGTGGAGGGTATCTGAAGACTTCAGCATGAGTCAGGTCACATATGGAGTGAGCGTAGAGAGAAACAGAACAGTTCAGAGGATTGAGCCTTGAAGCATCCAACATCTAGAGGTTGGAGGGATAAAAAGAAAATAGGTCAAGGGACTGACCGAGAAAGAGTGGACCAGTCAGGTGTCTGGAGAACAAGAGAGAGAAGAGTCCCAGAGTCCAATTGAAGAAAACATTTCAAAAAGGAAGAAGTGATCAACTGTATCAGATGTGACTGAGAGGTCAAATAAAAAGTAAACAAAAATGCCTACTGGATTTCGCAACTTTTTGTTCACTGGTGACCTCAACAAGGGCGATTTCTATGGGGTAGTAGTCGGGCAGTGATGTGTTGGTACATTTTCAAAACTGACGATCTGGGCCAATAAAAAGCTCTGATTTGAAACATTTTCCAATTTCAGTGGTGTAAACCCTCCCATCATGGCTGATTTCAAGCTGCCAACAAGACATTGCTGAATACAGAATTGGAAAACAATGTGTATAATTGATTCCTGCAAGCAAGACAAAATCAGCTTGGCATACCACTTTTGGTGTGGATAAAAATTTACAAGTAGAATTTTATTCAAAACATACATGCAACAAAGTAAAAACAACATTTATTAATTTTAAGACATATTGGAAAGATACATAATATTTCATTATAATATTTATGTTCTTGGAGCTGGTTATGAGGTCTTGCCATTTATGCATACCATGAATGGACTTAATATTCAGTAGAGCACTTTTCTAACTTGTATTATTAAGACGTCTTTACATATTTTTAAGGTTTCAAGGGGGAAAAAAGAAATTAATCTCTAGATTTAACCTTTAAAATATGTAATTTAATGTCCATTTATTTACTGGTATTTAAGTAAATGTACTGCAATGAACTGGAATTGTTAGCACTTTTCTTGTTCTGGGTGTGTTAGTGCTAAGAGAGAATGCACACTGAAGTGTGCAACTAATGCCCTTATACTAGAACATGAAAATTACCGAGTCATACCTTCGTTGGTAAATTTTTAAACCTTGTTTTAAAGTTATACCAGTAGCACGTGTTTTCTATAGAAAAAATCAATAATTGACTAAGCAAAGCAGAATATCATTGTGTATATATTGTACAAAGTATTAGAACTCAGAATGCATAAAGATTCTCTAGAAATCAACAAGAAAAAGGTAAACAGCCAGTAGAAAGGTGGGCAGATTAAATAAAATTTCATAGGGAAGAAAACTCAATAGGTCTATAAACATATGAAAAGATGCCCAACCTATTTAATAATCACAGAAATACAAATTAGAACAACAATGAGACAATTTCATATCCACCAAATTGGCAAAATTAAAAAAAAAATTAGACAATGTAAATTGCCAAGGATATAGAAAAAGAAAAACTGTCATGGAGGTATGAATTACCAACTCCCTTTTTTTTTTGGTGCTTGGCCAGTGTGCTGATCTAAATCTTTGACCCTGGTGTTATAACATCACTCTCTAACCAAATGAGCTAACCAACCAGCCAGGTGAGTTATAAATTTACATAGCTAAATTGAAAAGCTGGTTGGCACTAATCGGGAAAGTTGAACATGAACATAACTTACAATCCAGCACATAGTATTTCCCCAAAGAAATGCCTGCACATGTACACCACAAAAATTGCATGTACATATCTAAAAGAGCATTGTCTGTAGTATCAAAAAAAGAGAGAATGAAGCAGAAGAAATTGAGGTAAATTCATAGGATGAAATATTATTAGCCTTGCAGATAAATGAACTCCTGCTACATGCATCAACTTAGTTAAATTTCAAAAGTGTAATATTAAGTGAAAGAAATAAGTATGATTCACATATATAGTATGACATATATATATATATATATATATGATAAATATGAGGGAACTACAAAAAGTTAGTGGAAAAGCAGAATTAAAAGATAATACAAATCTTTCCATGAACTTTTTGAAGTACACTTGCATTCAGTATGAATGAATATATTCACATATGAACAAATATATATGAGGTGATATATTTTGGATATGTTTGTACCCCAAAAGCTCATATTGGAATCTGATCCCCAGTGTTTCAGTACCGGGAGGTGTTTGGATCATGGAAGTGGATCCCTCGTGAATAGATTAATACCCTCCTTTGGGAGATGGGAGGTGAGTGAGCTCTCATGGGAATGGATTTGTTCCCAGGAGAGCTGGTTGTTAAAAGGAGCCTGGCATCCCTGCCACCTTCCACCATGAGTGGAAGTAGCCTGAGGCCCATGCCAGGCACAGCTCCCCAGAATTGTGAGCCAAACAAACCGATTTACTTCATAAATTACCTAGGGTTGGACATTCTGTTGCAGCAATACAAAAATGGATTAATACGCTAGGGTACTTCCAAAAGTGCATTGAAAGATTTGTATTATTTTTTAATTCTATTTTCCCACAAACTTTTTGAAGTACCTTCGTATGTATTGGAGATATATAGTGTGAATATATATAGCATGATGAATATATATGGTATTATGATAAATATATAACATTATTTGTCCTATAAAAATCTTTCTAAAAAACAGGCAAACAAACAATATACATACATCGGTAGTTAAAAAATAAAGAAATAGAAGATGATAAACACAAAATTCATGTTAGTGGTTACTTCCAGCTGATGGAGGGAGGAGGTGAGATTGGAGAGGGATACACAGAAGGCATCTAAAGTACTGATAATGTTCTATGTCTTAACCTTCATTCTATAAACATGGATGTCTATTTTATAATTTTTATAATACTTAATGCTTTATATGGTGTTTTGTATGCACGCTATTTTTCACTGTATTATATTACTGTACATAAAACAAACAAGAACAACTGGAGGAAGAAGAAACAGCAGACAGACTTAGTTAAGAGTCTATTGGTAATCTAGATAAACAACATAGATCTCAGTTATATTGGCAAGAATGGGAATGAAAAGGAAAGAAAAATGCAAAAGACAGTGTGAATATAAAGCAGTCGAACCTGTAGGCTCCTGTGTATTGGACACAAGAGCAGGGAGGAAATCTAAGATGTCTCCATGCTGAGAAGCCCAGTTGATGTTGGAAGGCAGCGATGTTGGAGAGAAAATGACCTAAAAGAAGGCAGAAGTAGAATTGACCTCATTTAGGAGCAAGTCAGAGGTAGAAATTAATATTTGAGAGTCATCTGGTTACTGTAATAATTGACTATACAATAGTGGGTACATTCTCCCAGGGATAGAGTGTAAAAATAGTCATATAGAAAATTAGGCTTTGAGGAATTTTCTTAACATGGAAGAAAGAGGAAGTTAAATAAAGGAAGTCTTGTCCTCCTCCAATTTATTCTTCACATTGATGCCAGAGTAATATTTCTAAACTACAAAATTGATCATGTCACCTCCACCGGCCAAAACTCTTTATAGCTTCAGGATGATTTCCAAACTCTATAGCCTGCCACAAAATGCTATTTATGTTCTGATGGTATCTCCAGCCAACTTCATCTCCTGTGAATACTACCCAGCCAGCCTATCTGCCAACCACACTGAAGAACTTGCCACCTTCTCCCACTGCGATGTGACCTTGTAATTACTTTCCTTTCTGTCTGGGCAAAGCTTAGTGTCCTCTCCTCTTAGAAGCCTTCCCTTACCCCTTTAAGTTGATTAGAGGCCCCTCTTTTCCACTTCACAACAATCTTTCTACAGATCTATGATGCATTCATCCTACTCTTCTATAATTGTTTTATTTTTGTCTCCTGCTTGAAGACAAGGCTAAATTTTATTTCTGCATCTGCGCTTCTTGGCTGTAAGTGCACCAAGTAGGCCTTTAATATGTGTTTGCTAAATAAATGAATGTTTGATCAGATAGGTCAATAATAAATAAAATAGCCAAAGAAGATGTCAGAAAAAGATATTAGATTTTGGAAGGGGAGTGAATGATTAATAATATCATGTTATATCTAGGCTATGAGGAATGGGAAAGGAGAAAATGCCTGATTTAACAGTGAGACAGTCAGAGGCGCAGTCCCTGAGTAGGCTTTGGTTGCAGAGTGCCATCACAGCCAAGACAGCCGCCTTCCACGTGGGTCCTAGCAGTGGTCCTGGTGGCAGAGCCCACAACCCCAAGCAGCTGCAGTCCTAGGCCCCACGCTCCCAGAAGTACTGCCTTGTGCTCTACAAGCATTTCCTCAGGTTGTGACCACCATCCACTTTGCATTCCTCTAAGACGAGCTGAGCTAATCAGGCCACAAGTGAGATGTCAGTGTCTGTGAGTCTCTAAGGATAGTCCAAGGCAAGCTGCTTCAAATGCACGAGGACAGGCTTTGTGATGGGTTGCACCATGGGCATGTAGCCAGGGCACTCTTCAGAACTTTTTCATGTCTCAGGATCAGAAATGTGGCATCAAGGGCTGATGGTCTGTATTGGGAAGATCAAGATACAGAGCGGTGGCACCTTTGGCACATCCATGGCAATAGGGATGGGCATCTGATGCTAACCAGGGCAATGGTTTTCCTACATTTACACCCTCTCATCAATTCTAGCCCATGTGCTATAATAAAACAAAGTCTGTGTTTTCTGAAAACCAAACAACAGCAACAACAATGAGACAGTCAGTGGGAGCTCTGGGAGTTTAGGTTCAGCAAGTGGTTTGGGCAGAAGCCACCGTGATGGCTGGCTGGGGAGTGTGGCCTGAGCAGTGAGCATTAATGAAAAATGGAGGCATCATGTAATTAACTCTAGTTAAGAAGTCTAATGACTAAAAACATCAGTGAGGTCATGCATACACTTTTAGAAGATGGTAGACACGGGCATGCAGGGGGAGAAACGGTGATGAAGAGAATGCTAAGAAGAAGCCACTAAAGAACAAAGGGGTCCCTGGGGACTGGAAAGTGGCCTTGGATCAATGGCACTGGTAAGCAAATATTCTGGAAGAAACAACAGGATAATGACTGTAGAAAGAAATTTAGAGTTAAGTGGAGAGGAGGAGGATGAAGGCCTTCAAAAGGCATGAGGTGAAATTCTCTGCACAACACTGAGGGTCTGGTTGGAAACACCCACATTAGGAAATGTCCTTGAGCATGAGAGGAAGAGGAGGACAGAATTTAGCAGAAGAGTAAGAATCTGGGAAATGTACTGAGGATTTACCATTGTCTGGGTGGTTATACAGTATTACCACAACTCTAGGGCTGGAAAGCAAGTAAAAAGCTAGTGCTCACAGCTGATAAAGATCAATGTCCCAACCTTCTGTCATGTGAGACCCTTGTGTTGCTGTAAGGCCACCACCAAAGAAGACCCACACCAGATGTGTTCCCTGGACTTTTAAAAGCTTGGACAGTTTCCCACCTCTGAAACTGTAAGCAATAAATATTGTTTTCTTAAAAAGTACCCAGTTCCAGATATTTTGTTAGAAGCAACGGAAATGGGTTAATACAGAAAACTGGAACCAGAGAAGTGGAGTGTTGCTTATAACAAATACTTGAAAATGTAGAAGCATCTTTGGAACTGGGTGTTGAGAAAAGGTGGGAATAATTTGAAGGACTTGGCTAGAAAAAGCCTAGCTGTTGGTGGGAGTTTAGAGACCCTCACTAGATATGTTCCTTGGACTTTGGACTTCCCAGTCTCTGAAACTATAAGCAATAAATTTCATTTTTTTCCAAATTATCCAGTTCCAAATATTTTGTTATAAGCATCAGAAATGAACTACACAAACCTGGTTTGTGGAAAGTACTCACTCAGCACTTAATCCAGACACCTGCTTTGTTTAAATGTTTAAAGTCTTCCTGATACACATCCATCCACACAAACAATAGCTCTTCCCCTCTCTGCTCCCAAAACACACCAAATATCATACACTATCTTTTCTCTTACTGTAATATTGATATCACAAAATTCAAATTTACCTCTTATACATATATTTATGTGTTTTTAGCTTTTGTGTCTGTATGTTAAAAATAGGTGAATGTTGAGTTCTAAATAATGATTTTTATGAAAGCAATAAAATATTGTTTATGAATTTTTAAAACATTTTATCCTTAGTTTTTCATTTTATGCCCTCAAGTTTTTATAATACCTACTTGAAATCTTATAATTACTTTTTGAAACTTGGATGGGTTGTTGTCTTTAAGATGGTGCAAAACAAACTCCCCTCCCTTGATGTCTATATAATCTTAATTTTGTAGCATAGCAGTTAATCCTTGGCATCAGACTGGCTCTGTTTGAACGTTAGTCTATCACTTTCCAGTTGTGTAAGTTTAAATATGACACTTAACTTCTGTAAGCCTGTTTCCACATCTGTAAAGTGGAGATTAGAGTATTATCAGCTCATAAAGTTACTGAAAAGAGTAAGTGAGCATGGTTCTGGCACATGAGAGTATTCAACAAACATTTATTAGTGGTAGAACATTACCATTTTTGAGTATCCTTTATTTGCTGAAATCTGAAATGCTCCAATGAGCATTTCCTTTCAATATCATGCAGTGCTTAAAGAGTTTCGGATTTTGAAGAATTTCAGATTTGTGATTTTTGGGTTAGGGATGCTCAACCTGTATAATACTATTATGATTTAAAAGATAAGCTTGCTTTTCAGTTTTGCATCACTTTTGTAATGGTTTTAAAATAATAAGTTATATATATATAACCCTCTTTCTAATCACTTAATCTGCTAGAATTGGTCACAGCAGCGAAGCCAAGATATTCAGTTCCTGATATGTTAAAAAATTTGGAAAATGATGTTGAATAAGTTTTCTAGATAGTAAATGTCATGTGAACTGTCACATTCAAGGTATTCAAGATTTAGCACTACAGGACTGAGGCTGCTGAACCTTTTTCCCAATATGGTTCCAAACATGGTAGTAAGAACACATTGAAGGCATGAACTGAATGACCTCCTCCTGGTTTGATGTCACTTTTTAGTGGTTGCCAAAGAAATAAAAGCGGTGTAATTTAGGGTGAGTGAGCTGGGAAAGAATAAGCAAACTAAAAATTGTTAGTTGACTTCAGGGGATAAATTTGGACCCTGGAACCAGTTCTCCCTAATATTAAGTGACTCTCCATTGCTGCTCCAGGAATCGTGACAATGTCTTTGAATTTGGTTTCTGTAAAGAGACTGGGACTTATTAAACCCACCACAGCCCCAGCTTTCAGAACCATATTAGGCATTTGTGAGAGCCTTGCCCCATGGAACGTGATCTAAAGGCTGCCAAAACGAATGCCAAAGCTACTGCATATCAGGATATCATTAGTGGATTACTTCTATCTATAGATTATTTTCAAAACTTGTTTAGCAAACTGTAATTTTAAGCCTGTTTTATGTGCCTGGCATTGAGAAAGCAATAAAAATTTGAGTTGCAATCAGATTTTCCAGAAACGGCTCAAAATTTACAAAAGTATCAACAAAAAGTAACCATTAAAATACAAGTACATGCAGAGATTAGAGAGATAGAGCCTGAAATTTAGAGAACTGAGTATTTGTATGCTTTGTAATAAAAGCAGTCATGGTACAAAAACACACAATTATAATACATGAGTATTATCAAAACAACTGGCCATATGTTTTTAAAAGTAAGAAAAAGTCCTTTGTCTAGTGTCATGGAAAACAGTTTTCTGGCTGAAATTTACTTACCTAACCATTATTCTTAACTCTATTTAGGCTCATCATTACAAAATAATTTAGAGTTCTCAGAATATTCTTCTCTGTGCACTGAAAAGATCAAGAAATTTTTTTATACACCGAACAGATCTTTGATTTTTTATTTCCATAGTTGCAACTAAAAATAATATAGCTACGTTTTATCTTCAGATGACTTTGGGGCAGAATTTTCCTAAAGGTGAGTGGTAAGTATCAACTTGCCACTTTTTCATCCAAACCCTTACATCTCAGAAAACTCCTTTGTAGAAAACCATCAATTAATCACCAAAAGTTTATGGACCCTTATTGTGTGTCAAGCCCCCGTACTTGGCATTGGCTGGTTACAAACATAAATAAGATAGGCGTGGTCTCTGCTCCCATGGGGTTTACAGTCTACTGAAGAGGGTGTACAAAATATACATAATTATAAGACAGGTGGAAATCTTACCAGAGATTGAGTACAGAGCACTGTGGGAGCATGGACCAGGGAATTAACCGATTTCCAGCAAATAGGTGAGAAGCATCTTAAAACTGATTTTATTGGACTAGTACATAGTTCTCTTCAGCATGTTGCACATAAATATTTTAATACTTTAAAATTTTTATACCCTGACTCCTCCCCAAAATGATTTGAGGCAGTTAATATTTTAGCTAGCAAATTAGTCTTACATATCTGTAAAACAAACACAAATACTTTCCTTTCTCTTATCAATAAACTTTAAACGAGATTAACAACCCCAATCTTCATTGCTACATTTCAGCTCTGTAGTCTTTTCAGCTAACATAAAAGAGCAATCCATCATTCCAAAAGGTGCATCTCTCTGTGCCTTCTCACTTGCACCACGCTTTTGGTTGAAGGTCTGTCTGGATGTCTGCTTCAGCAATAAATATTTTTCCTTTCCCACATGACAAGCTTTTAATTGACAATCTGATAAATGCTCCCAACGAAAAAAGCTATTGACTCTTTTCTCCAGTGTTCTATCATCAATTATCTTACCATTCAGAATATCCATAAAATATTCAGCTCACTGTGTAATAAAAGGCTGTGGACGTATGCCATTGTGAGATAGCATATGTTCAGCGGCAAATGCTCGGTGACCTGGGAAGTATTTCTTCCTCTCATAACACATGCCTTGGACAATCTTAACAGAAGTTCTGAAGTGGTAACCAAAACACATTTCCTTCCACGACAGATGATCCATCCTGTCATCTTTTTTTAAAAAAAAGTGATTTAATCATTTCAATGAAATGTTCTTTGAAACGAAATTAAATTTTAGCAGTTTATATACTTTGCACCTGATACTATGCTTTCACATCCTAGCTTTGTTAATGACAGGATACAAAGGAAAGCATATAAAAAAGTGAAGCTCTAATTCTATATAAGAAATATTTTTAAAAATATACATCTCAAGTTAAGTGTAAGATCATTTATCCCTCCCTGGGCTTCAATTTTTTCATCTGTCAAACAGTTCAAGAAGGAGTCAGGCACTTGATGTGATCTCCTTGTTTCCTTTGAGACTTTTTATGTGGAATAGAAGTGTACAGTTTAAGAAAAATTCACTTAATAGTCTTGTAGAGAGAAGACTGGACTTTGTCATATCAATGTGAAAAATTAAAACTGAAGAGAACTATAGGAGTCATTTAGTCAAATCTTTTCATTTCGTACATGAAAAACTGGAACCACAAGTTGCTAAGGAAATTGTTCCAGGCTACGTTAACTGTTAGGGCAGAATGGGGATTAGAACCCTGACTTCTTGGCTCCGGGTTGAAATTAACAGATAATGGTTACTAGAATTAAAGATGTGATGTGACAAACTAGAACAAAGACTAGTTTAAGGAGTCTGAAACCCTGAGCCCAAGAGTGGGCTCAGCAGTCACCTCTGGCCTGAGATTCTTCCTGCATGAGATGATCTCTCAAGTCTTTTTTTTTTTATCCTTTTTGTCTTTTTTCATGTCCGGCAACGGATTGCAACCCTCAGTGTCGCACCTGTACCGGACTGGGACCGGCAACGGGATCGCAACCCTCGGTGCTGCGCCCACGCCTCGCTCAGCCAGTGAGCGGGAACCGGTCTGTATGTGGGATCCGAACCCTTGGCAGGAGCGCCGCCGCACTCCCAAGCGGCACACTGTAGCAGTGCACCACCGGGCCGGCCCTCAAGTCTTTATATAATTATATGGAGAGTAAAATAAAATCTTTAGGGAAAAGAGGACAAATAAATTCAAAATACAATAGTAGTAACCAAACAACCAGCAAGACTCAAGGTTTACTGATGTAGTTCAGGGCTTAAGAATTCAGGAATTTGGCATCCTACAAATTTGAATTCACATTTCAACCTTGCCATTTCAAACTGTTTATTTAGTTCACTTCTCTGAGCCTCTACTTCCTCACCTGTCAGATAGAGTTAATAATATTTGCCTCATAAGATTGTCGTAAAGACTAAACCAAGATTGTGTGTACATACCTTTATTAATGTGTCTCAACTTGCTGGCGTATAAACAAGAATCAGTTAAACTTTTTCTCTATAATAATCTCCCCCCTAAATTGTGGCAGTTCTATTGATGACATCATAGTCACATTCCCTAACTTTAGAGTCACTTTTGGTTACAGAATAACATATATTTTAGTATATCAGAATAGTATACTTATAACCATTTAAGACCCATCCCTGGTGACTTTACAACTTCAATCTTCTCCTCTCATATTTGATTCAGAGCTCAGGCCTGGAGTGGAATGTGTGTGAACTGGAGTAGAACGTCATGTGCCTTGCCATACTTTATGTTTTTATTCCTCTCTTTCTCTCTCTTACTTTCTACTCCAAAGTCCTTTAGCCTCAAGAATCCAGTCACTTCTAAGATGTCTCTCATGCTCCCTTCCATTAAGAAGCGATTGGCTGCTTGTAGGTGTGGGAGGGGCTCTTCCTGATGCTGGAGCACAGCTTCTGGCCCTTCTTTCATCTGTGTTACTTCATGGGAAGCCACTGGAACACTTGAGCTCCTTGGACCCCCTGAGAGCTGTGGAGAACTGAGATGGAGGAGACTGGCCCCTCTTCTCTGAGGCGGTCTACACCCTGGTCTCATCAAGCACCTGTGGCTCTGGCAACGCCTCTGAGCTTCTCACCTTCAGAAATCTCTAACCTAGGAGTGGACCCCTCCAGTCCTCAGGCTGTATTAACCAAGTTTCTAGCTTCTGTGGAGTTGATGCTTTAATATCTGCCCTACAGGCATATACTGGACATGTCTCGTTCTGGACAACCCAATAATGTGCCTGAGTCCCCTTGCCTTGGCCTCCTCCTTTGCTCATCCCCCTGCTCCCCACCCCGATGCCTATCCTCTTCCTGGAGGCATGCTTTTCAAATACAAGCCAACCAATTCAGAGTCCACATCCTCAATCCCCTCCTTTATGGGGATCCCACACTGTGGGCCACCATACACCTGCCCTCATTTCCCCAGGGCCAGGTACCAGTCAACTGGGAACATCCCTATGCACCAGAGCCTACTAGAATTATTCAAACTAGCCAATCCTAAGCCTGATTGCCTGCCTTACCTGTTTCTTCCCATAGAAACCACAATTAAGTCTCCTGCCCACAGTTTCCCCTTTCCCCTTCTCCCTCTGCCTTGTGAATGACACCAGTGCATCCCCAGGTGGTACCTTACGGCATGGCATGCCCCCTCCTCTTGGGAACTGTGAGTAATAAATTATCTTTTCAGTGGCAAGCATCTCCTGATTAACTGACCTTGCTGTACTTCAAATTTCCTATTGATACACTATATTTTAAAACACGGAGGGTGCATATCAAATATCTCTTCTGCATGTTAGGGGAGCTGGATTCGCAACTCTCTCCTACTCTCACCACATTTGGCTCTCAAGTGGGCCTGGGAAGTCTGAGACTCTGAAAGCATTTAATTAGAAATAAAGTACCAGGCTCTTCTTCTTTAAGGTACCCCAACTCTTTAATAGTGAATCCCTTCGCTTAGCTTTGAGTAGGACAAGCACACTCCATTCCTCCCCATGGAAATGTATTACAATAACCTCAATATGAATAGTACACTCTCCACAAGACCAACACATCTTTCAGACTCCCCTGGAATAGAATTGAATGGTGTGGTAGAGTTAGTGCTCTGACCAGGTATTTCTGAGAAATTCCTATGGGGCAGGCTGCCTGCTGATAGCTTCTTAAACTTAATTCTACTAATATTTTTTGAACACCTATTATGTGACAGGCACTTACTTTCCTAGTCATAGGTGACACAGCAGTGTACCAGATACTCTTGGTTGATTACAAAGAAAACACCTTCACTCTCATGTTGCTTGTCTTCCTCTATAGAGAATAGAAAACTAAAATACTTGCTATATCCAGACTGCCATGGGGGTACCTGTGTAACTTAGTTGCTAAGGAGATATAAAATGCCTCACTGGGTAGATTTTCATGGAAAGCCTGTTAAAGGGAAGAGGTATGGCTGGCCTCTTTCCTTTTCATTTTATTTACGTAGACTTTGGCATATAACAAATATCCCACCCCACCCCACCCCCCGCCAAATTAAAGACTTAAAATAAAAATTACCATTTATTTGATCATAATTGTGCCATTTCAGCTGCACTCTGCTAGGCAGCTTATTTCTGCTTCATGTGGCATTGGCTGTGTAACTTACATGTTTGTAGTCAGCTGGTTGCTTGACTGAGGCTGGAGGATCTAAATATTTCACTCCCACACTTGGTGCTTCAGTTGGAGTGGCTGGAACTGATGGCACCTAGCTGAGCTCTCTTTGTGGTCTTTCATTCTCCAGGGCTCTCTCTACATGGCCTCTCATCAACAAGCTGGCTAGTCTGGGCTTCCTTAGTTGGTATTTGGGGAAGGAACATAGTAAAAGTAGAAGCTGCAAGACCTCCTAGCATCTGAGCCCAGAACTAGCACAATGTCACTTCTGCCACATTCTTTGGGTCCAAAGAGCCCAATGACAGGGTAGAGGGAGAAATACTGAAAGATGTGAATTCAGGGAGGTTTGACTCATTAGGAGTCATTCATAACAATCTACCACACTTGCCCTCTGATCTCAGTGATTCATATTGTTTCTATATAGATACACTCACCGCATCATCAGATATACAATGTCACATTCAATCAGTAGTCTGCTGCAATTCTGAAATCCAGCCAAGCACATGTTGCCAGCTACCCGTACTCTAAGAGCAGGGAACGTTCCTTGATTAAAGCCAATTTTGTGACCTAGGAACGACTTTATAATATAGTATCAGGATCACTTATCTATTGCTTCATAAGAAGCTACCCCAAAACTTGTTGACTTAAGTCAACAAGAGTTTATTAGTTCTCACAATTCTGTTCATTGACAATCTGGGCATTTCCTTGCTGGTCTTGCCTGTGCTCATTCATGCAGCTGAAGTCATTTGAGAGCACAACTGGGCTGAAGGGTCCAAGCTGGCCTCACCCACACACCTAGAAGGGGTGCTATCTGTTGGCTGAAGCAGTTCAGATCTCCTTCATGGGATCTCTTATCTTTCAGCGGACTTTACTTGATTTTTTCCACAGCACGGTTTTCTGAAGGTCTCAAGAGGATTAGAGCAGAGGCTGAATGGTGTGTTTAGGTCTATGTTCTAGAACCCATATAATGTCATTTCTGCCACTTTTTCTTGGTAAAAAAAATCACAAGGCCAGCCCAGAATCAAAGGAGTAGAGAAATAGACTCCCACCTCTTTATGGGAAGAAACCCAAAGAGGCGTGGAAAAAAGACGGCATGACACATGGGAGGCCATTACTATAATGATCTTAGACTTCATCCCCTTCTTCTTGAATGGAGTGTGCACCCAAAAATAGAGGAGGAGAAGGCACCTTGCAAACATGAGAGACATGTGAGTGAACGCTATGTATTAAAGATAACATGGTCCTCATGACATCCTGGGGTAGCTTCGCTAATCTTGATTTATTACCTTTGAACTTCTTGTTTTGTTTAAAAATAATCTCATATCTAGTTAAGTCACTATAATGAGGCTTTTTGTTTGATTGGTTGTTGTTTTTGATGTTTTTCCCTTTATGCATAGCTTTAGTTAGGAACAATTTGGTAGCAAGCAAAGTCTCTACCCTTAAAGAGTTTATATAAATGTGGTTCTGGTACAAAAGAAAAATCTCACTTATGTTCATATAAAAAGCAATTACTATTTTGCCTAGTCCACAATAAATAATGAATAAATTATAGCTGCTCTTATCACAACTTTTACACAATATTAGTGACATAGCTTAAAAATCTGTTAATAATTAGATTAAATCCAGTTATTTACTTCACTATAAAACAGTAAACAGAACATTAAGTAAAATACTTCTCTAAAATGCTATTAACACTTGTAATTTTAGAATGCCAGACAAATGTACAGTGTTGGTGTATTAGTTTTCTTTCTTAGTCCTGTTGAGAGCATAATTCTTAGAGTAACTTCATCTGAAAACAAAGAATGTGTGATTAAACTTCCTAGTGCTAAACTAGTCTGTGAGAGCACCATTAACATTTTTCTGTCTTTTCACATTATTTTAAGAGTGCAAGGAACCACATATAATTCAAGTGGTGGATTTTACATTACAAAAGTCAATACCAGCATGAAAAAGCCACAGGGAGAGCTATTTTTAGGGCTTGATTTAAACTAGATTTAAAATGATGCTTTTCTTTTTAAACTTTCCCTAATTCCTGTGTGCCTCTCCTTAGCTCTCCAGAAACACATACTTCTCCTTGTGACTAAAGTTTTTAGGTGACTTTAGGTCTTAAAGATTTTTCTATCTTTTGGAAACCTCTGGATTGAAAATAATGGAAATGTATTTCAATCTGGTGTAAACAAATTAAGCTGGTCTCAGACACTAGACCCAGGAACTCAATCCTCTCTGTCTCTGTCTCTGTCTCTCTGTCTCTCTTTTTCTCCATCCCTGTCTCTGGGGTTGGCTACATCCTTTCTTATTGCAGAGGGGCCTCCTTATGCATCAGTGAAAATGACCAGTAACAGCAATGGTCTTCCAGATCAATATCCTGTGAGAAAAACGTTTTATTCTTATTTTTTGTTTGTGTTTCTTTCTCTCTCCCAGTTCCCACCTGGAAATCCAGGGAGGACTTTGGTCTAGTTCTTGTGGGGTCTACCCTTGGTGAGAGCTACCAGAAGGACCAACCTAAAGTAAGAACTGTGATAGACTGCTTACAAACATGACCACCAGCTGTTCCCTCCATCTCTGTGCATTGCATGAGCACTACTCATCAGGAGGGGGCACCTATTTTGTGCCCCCACCCCCCAAATATGCCCTGACACTGTGTCTTGCTATGACCAATAGAATGTGGCAGAAATGGTGCTGTGCCAGTTGCCTGCCTACGCCTTGAAAGACTTGGCAGTTTCTGCCTTTGCCTTTTTGGAAGCCAGCCACCATGTAAAGAAGCTTGAGTGACTAGTGAATGATAAATGATCTAGTCCTTAGAGGAAAATCTTAGGCACATTGGCCTTTCCAGCCATCCAGCTGAACCACACGGTATGAGACGGAAGCTGTTTTGGACATTCCACCTCCCATTACACTCCCAACTCAATGCTGCTGCAGGAGCGACTAAGTCAACTCCAACTACACCTCCTGGGGCAGAGACAAGCTGTCCCTGGACCAAATCGCAGACATTTCAGTTGCTGTTTTAAGTCACTAAGTTATAGAGTGGTTTGTATTGTAGGAATAGATAACTGAAGCACATACAGCGTGGGCCAGCCTGGTACGTGTACTGCACCCTCTTTGTGGCCAGGAAGCAGCATTGATACAGCAGAAAGGTGAGTGGTGGAAAAGATATGGCCGCTCAAAGACACGGCCACATCAATCTCTCTCTACCAGGACCTGACGAAGTACAAGAATAAGTTATTACTTGAGCAGAGAGTAGAATCTATTTTAGGGGCTGGCATCTGAGTGTGTCAGGAGCATTAGGTTGCCTAAAAAGGAGATGAAATGGTGTAATCATTTGTCTAGGGTTGGTCCTGGATATCCTATTATCTTGTTATTCATGTTGCCATAGACCCTGCTAGGTGTCAGGAAACTACACCTGGAAGGCATAGACTAGAGAAGAAGAATATGTGACCTTCAAAAAAGTGAACTTTTTTTTTTTTTTTTTTGCTGTTGTACCGTTTGAGTTCTTTGTATATTTTGGTCATGAATCCCCTGTCAGATAAATAATTTGCAAATATTTTCTCCCATCCTGTAGGTTGTCTCTTCATTCTGTTGGTTGCTTCCTTTTCTGCAGAGAAGTTTTTTAGTTTGATATAGTCCCATTTGTCTATGTTTTCTTTTGTTGCCTGTGCTTCTGAAATCTTTCCCCCCAAAATTTTGCCCAAACTAATATCTTGTAGTATTTCCCCAATGTTTTCTTCTAGTCATTTTATAGTTTCAGGTCTTATATTTAGGTCTTTAATCCATTTTGAGTTGATTTAAATATATGATGAGAGATAGGAGTCTAGTTTTATGTTTCTGCAAATGGATATCCAGTTGTCTCGCCCCATTTATTGAAGAGAATGTCCTTTCTCCAGTGCATGTTCTTGGCACCATTGTTGAAAATGAGTTGGCTGTAAAAGCATGGGTTTATTTGAAAGGAGACATATAAATGGCCAACAGGAATATGGAAGAATGCTCAACATCACTAATCATCAGGGAAATGAAAATTAAAACCACAAGGAGATACCATCTCTCTCTAGTTAGAATGGCTATTATTAAAAAAGACAGAAAATAACAAACACTAGTGAGGATGCAGAGAAAAGGAAACTATCCTACGTGGTTGGTGGGAATGTAAACTAGTAGAGCTGTTATAGAAAAGTATAGTATAGTATGGAGGTTCTTCCTAAAACTAAAAATAGAAATATCATATGATCCAGAAATCCCACTGCTCGTTATATACCCAAAGGAAAGAAAAGCGGTATATCAAAGAGGTATCTGCACCCCTGTGTTTATTGCAGTACTATTCTCAGCAGCCAAGATGTGGAATTAACCTAAATGTCCATCAGTGAATGCATAGATAAAGAAAATGCGGTACATATACATAATGGAATATTATTCAGCCATAAAAAGAATGAAATCCTATCATTTGCAGCAACATGGATGAGTCTGGGACATTACATTAAGTGAAATAAGCCAGGAACAGAAGGACAAATATCGCATGTTCTTACTTATATGTTTGAGCTAAAAAAAAAAAAAGTTGATTTTATGGAAGTTGAAAGTAGAATAGTGGCTACCAGAAACTGGAAAGGGTAGGGAAGAGAAGGGATGATGAAATGTTGGTTAATGGGTACAAAAATACAGTTAGACATAAGGAATAAGATAAGGAATAAGTTCAAGTGTCCAAAAGTGTAGAGGGTGGCTACGGTTGACAATAATTTATTATATATTTCAAAACACTAGAAGAGAAGATTTGAAATGTTCCCAACACACAGAAATTATAAATGTTTGGGGTAACAGATATCCCAGTTACCTTGATTTGATTTACACATTGTATACATTTAGGAAATTATCACATGTACCTCATAAATATGTACAATTATTATATATCAATAAAAATGTAAACAAATCTCTATCTCACACATGAGGATTTTTTTAAAAAAAATTATCTTAAAGCCTTTTTTCCCACAAGTCTTTTAAATAATTATTAGAGAATTACACTTATTTTTTTTAAAAAGAGTTTAAGATAGCTACATTCCATGAATGAGTACCTACCTAGCCTTGACAATAAAACACTTGACAGTACTATATATCACAACACTTTCCTTTGTCCTATTTTTTTCTTTACTATTAAAAATATAGAGGACTTTATATTTATGTTGGTACTTACAATTAAGTATCTTTAAATGAATAATAATTAATCTTATAGTCATATATGTAGCCTTTAGACTTTAAAACAAAAGTGAATGATACCACCACAACACTTTTTTGCTTTCTGTTTGTTATTTTTGAAATTTTTTCGATTTTTTTTTCCTTTGCAAAGCAAGGCACTTGAGCTGCCCAGGAAATAAATATAATTTATAGGGACACGGGCATCACCAAAAACAGATGAAGTTGTTTTACTCTATATAATGGTTTATATTTTTTTCCATGGTTGGAGAAAATTAGGTGTGTGTGTGTATGTGTGTGTGTGTGTGTGTGTGTGTGTGTATGTGTGTGTGTGTGAGTGATGGTTTTTGGTGCCCACATAGAACAGGTGGTGGATAGATGGTCTGCATACATAACAGAATACTCTATTTTGCTACCACAAGTAGAACTTGTTCTTCAGAAACCACTTTTGGGATTAAAAAAAAAAACCTTCAAACTACCTTAGTCTGGTAGTGAAGAAATCGGAAAACTTTACCCCTTCTAGCTCACAGACCAGCACTTGGATTATTGGACCAAGAATGGATTTACTTTAGGTTTATGAGTCTCCAGGACAGTATAAAATAAACAAACATCAAAACAACAATAAGAATACATCATGAAACACAATGAAAGAGGAAAAAAAAATACATTTTTACAAAGCAGGAAAACAATTTAGCATTGGATATATTTGTTAGATGATCTCAAGGGAAGACCTTCTGACAAAGCAACTTAGATATGGCTGTTTTGGGGTGACCATTTTAATGCATATGTGTCCAAAAAACTGCATTAAAAAATGTAAGGTTACAATTATTTCCTATCGACTACTATGAACAACAAGCATCCACGGTCTGTGCTCCATCTCTAACTCCCACTCAGCTCCACCATTAGAGGAGACATTCTCTTGGGCTTGTTTTGTTTTGCTTATTCACTTATGTGATGTGTGTATATTTACAAATATGTATTCCTTTTACAATCAAGGTAAAGCAATAAAGACATTATACACACATACATTATGGTAGAACTTCAGTTGCCTTTAAGGGTCGGTTATCTGTTTGCAAATAATTGATTAAAATAATTAAAAGAGTTTTAGTAATATTATATTTAGTAATATATGCATATTGCTTAGTGCCAAAGAAACTGTCAGACAAACGATCAAGGCTTTTCTATGTTGCTGAGATGTAGGGATAAGGGATTATATTATTGCTCAATGATCCTTGTTTCTTAATCTATTGCTGCCAACATATATAGACACACCACACACGGCAGTATTTAATACATACCCAATAAAATAAGGGTAACATATTCAGGAACCTACAAAATCCTCTAGATTGGGGATCCAGTCTCTTAATCAAGCACATTGCTAAACAGACAAATCCGTCAGTTGAAAAAAAATGAGTACAACCAGTGTAACTTTAAGAAAAATCATCACATGATCTGATATGCAGACTATTCAATATACAAGTAAATTCTCTGAGAGTTTGCACACCTTTCCCTTTCCTTCGGATGCTGGATGGTACTTTCTGAGTAATTAATAGTAATAAGCATAAAACTCCTAGTCACACATAATTTATCTGCAAAATGTTACCCAACTCCCACCTAAAAGCAAAATGTGTGTGGGTGGGAGAAGTTTTAAAAGTAGAAATGATATATTTATCTTTCCGACATATGCATGCACACCTCTACAACATTTCAGTGGCTTTGCATTCCTCTCCAGATAAAGGCCAGTTCCTTCATGGAGCCCATCTGACTCGGGGCTGCCTTGGCCTGTCCTCCCTGCCCTTCTCCCACGTGGCTGCTCTCCAGCTGCGGACCTTTACGCACACTCTCATTCAGCCCAGCCTTGCCCTAGGCCTCATGCTTGCTAGCCTTGCCCCAAGTCTTTGGCCCTTCCAATAGCAGCCTGGCCATCCTCTCTTCAGTCTACTCTCTTCCTAGCCAATCCCTCCACTAGGCATTCCCATAGCTCACTGTTAGCCATCCTTTGAAACACTTTATCACTGCTGTAATTTTACATTCATCTTTGTGACCATTGACTACTATCTGTCTCTCCCACAAAACTAATTTCCACAAGGGCAGGGACCATGTCGTTTTCCTCATTATTACATCCCCAGGGCCTAACATAGTGCCTGGCACACAGTAGCCATTAAAAACTACATTAACTAAATGAATGAATTAATTTAAATAATAATTGCTGTTATTCTAGATTTTAGGACTCAGCCTACACTAAAATTAATGGTGTATTTGCACATTTCCACCCACCAAAGTTCTGTCTTCCTTCTCTTTTTTATTTTTTCTGACATCTGAGAATGTTTTATGAGATCAGTGTACTAGGATTATCTTTACTTTTCCCATTTATTTTTTAATGGAGCCACAAAATTTAACTCACTCTATGATTTGGACTTGAAGAAAACAAGAGTACTTTTAATTCTGCCTAAATTTAATTTAGTTGTCCTTTGCCAATCACCACTACACCCATTCCAAATTTCCACACATTGATTAGCAGAAAGAAAAAAAAAAACACTCAAATATGGCTTAAAAATCTGGTTGAAGCCAATGATTTAAATAGTCCATTTAGAGATCAGTCTTTCACATAAACATGCACAATCTCTAAGGTAGTCTCTCTTTCCTGTTTCTCTCCTGATGTTTGAGTCTAGGTGCGGCTTATATGACAAAAGAGATGAGAATGGGGACTTTAGTCATGACGTCCTGAGCCTCCACTGGTCAACAGGACAATGCCCTTTGTCTACTAGTTTGCCTGCTGGCCTTTGCACCTGGAGTCTTGTGTACGGTGTAATTCATTATTTAATCCAGCTTGGCTTTGTCAAAGAACATACAGGACAATGCCCTTTGTCTACTAGTTTGCCTGCTGGCCTTTGCACCTGGAGTCTTGTGTATGGTGTAATTCATTATTTAATCCAGCTTGGCTTTGTCAAAGAACATGTTACATATATCTAGTGAGTATCCAAAGGTTACTGTTGGTTAACTTTCTGTCAAGATAATCATGAAATAACTTGCTACTGCATGGATTGTTTGTGCCAGTTCTAAGACAAACATTCCTTTTGAAGTATATTATAATTTTTAAACTTAATATTGTGGAAATATTGACATCCCGCTATGGATCTTCTAACCTGGTTCATATTCTCAATAGATATGCAGCCCAGAGAGAGCTTTGCAGTTTGTTTACTTATCCATATATCTATGCATAAGTGGGGAAAGGCTTTCAGCTCTTCCTGGTTCTGGTACATGTATATTGTTAATTTAAGATTTATTCAGAGCAGATCCAAACCAGGGTTGATTTGGAAGAAGCACGTTTCATAAAAGCCACCCAATCTGAGAAGAGATAAAGTAGCTTAGAATTTTGATAATTTGCTGAAGAAACTTTAAAAGCCATGTTACCCAGATCTTCAGTTTTTCAGCTGATGAAACTATAGATCAGAGTGGGTAAGATCATACAAGGAATAGATGTCAGAGTCTAGATACAAACCCTAGTCTTCCCATTTCTAGCCCTTTGGCCTTTCCTCTATACTATACTGCCTCTCAGACTCATCCTCAGGTGGGATGAATTGGAAAAGTCACCCAGACCTCAGACATCAGCTTTCATTTCAGAGACTTGTTATTCTTGTCACAGGTTAGACAGAGTAAAGAGATATACAGGTATCCCCACACTTGACTTCCTTTACTCATCTCCCAGAAGTAAAAACAAAAAAAGGGAAATGCAAATCTTAACACTATGAATCAATTCCCAGCAAGTCAAGAGATAAGGAAGTAAGACAGAGTAGGTGGGAGGGGAGGAGGGGAAAAAGGAGGAGGGAGGGGAAAGAGAAAGGGGAAAAATAGGAGGGAAGGAAGTAAGGAAGGTAGATGGGAAGGAAGGAAGGAAAAAAAGAGCATGTGCAGGTGAGGTAGACTATTGCTGGAACCCACAGGATCACTGGCCAGCCACAGCATTCAGTGACAAATGCCTCCCTCTGCACAAGTCAGGGAAAGAATTAGAAACTTTTTGCAAACTGTGTCAACTCTAGACCAGAACTGTTTGGGTGGGAAGGTGGGGATTAGGAACAGAGGTAACAGAGGCAAATTCTGCATCACTCAAACTACAGAAGACCTACAAGTATCCAGAGAGTCGTCAGGAAGCCTGAAGGAGCATACATCTGTACATTTAATTTTGTTAAATCAGTTTGCATAGCATTTCAGGATTAATGGTTGGAACATAGTTTATAAATGTCAGTTATAACTATAATGTTCACCCTGTGCCATAATTTAATTCAGTGAAGCTAAAGGCTAGTAAATTTAGAATCAATAAAAGGAAATACTTCCTTCCATTGTACACTTCACCCCACTGAGACCATTGCCAGGAGGTCATTGACACGGTGCCAGCTCTGAGAAAGAATTTGACAGGTCTCAATTAGATATATATCTGGCCAGTCAAAGTGGAGGTGATTTAAGAGTTACAAAATCCTATGCTTTAGGTATTATTGAAAGCCTATGCTAGGGTCAGGGAGGTCCTTCACCCTCTTTACCCTGCATAGTTTAAGGCAGATTAATCACAACTGCTTTTTATACTGAAGGAAAATACAGTGCACATTGATTCAGAGATGGAATTAAGGGAAGAGGTGCTCCTGTGGGCCATGGGAGTCCTCAATTTCCCACTCAATTAGATACTCTGGTTCCATCAGACAGAGAACCTGAAGGGCCAAGAGGCCCAATGGAAATCTCCTCCCACACCCTTGTAAAAAAAAGTCTTCCGTTTCCGTGAAGATTAGGTGTGGGTCATCTTTGGGTCAATTAAACCCTCTCCCTCCAACTTCTCCATTCTGTGTCTTTTTCCATTAGAGACATCCATCTCAGGAGCCACAATGCCCACTGATCCCAACCTCAACTCTATAAAGGGACTGGGCAAAAGCCTTAAATACTGCCCTTTCCCACTTAGCTCAGAGCAAGTTCTAATGAGAAAGTCTATGCTAAGGTTCTGGATCCAACCAACCCAGTGGATTTAGGGGGACCTACCCCTAGAGGAAGTTTGGAAATGTAGGGGAGTGCATTTGTCTTTTATAGTAGGTTTCTCTGGGTAACTGCATATTGAAATATATTATTTAGTTATATACTATTTTTTATTTCTTCCTTACATTACAGCTAGGGTATTATAGTGATTTTTTTTTTAAGTTCTGTTATATTATCTCTGAATGCCATTTTATAGCAGTAAAGGAGATTTACCAAATATTTGTTGTTAAAGGAGAGCATTAGATCAGAGAATCTGAGGACCACAAATAATAGAGCATGGGTTTAAACACTCACTTATACTTGAGTGAAATTTCCAGTTCAGAACATATTTAGTTTTCCTGCTCTGTAGCTTACTGTTGATTTCTTCAAACTCATTGATTGCTCATTAATGCTTTTATTTCTATTAAATACTGACCTGGTCACTCGCTATTATGGTCTTTATTCCTCTAAGTTCTGAATTTCCCATTAGTTTATTGGCCTTGTTTTCCCTGTCTTTGTCCTGAAAATCAAGGCCCTTCAATGTAACTACTCTTAGGTCTTTCAATACCTTATAGCAAACACTAGCTGTATGATTTTCTCCCTTATGTAAGGATTAAGAAATCAGAGTTAGGGAAGCATTGATTCAACTCTCGAGAAGTTACTCAGCTTTTCTAAACCTTAGTTTTCTCATCTATAAAATGTAGATAGTAATGCCAACCTCACTGTGCTGTTTTAAAGATTAAAAAAGATACTTCATGTGAAATATTTGGCATGGTATAAAACATAGATATGTGGAACTCTCTATTCCCTGCTTTTGAATTGCTTATGTAATTCTTTAGAATACCAGTTATGTGTTAGGCTTTTAATGGCATCCATCCTTTGTAGCATTAAGAACTACAAAATTAACACAAATTCCGGTCTAAACTACATTTATTGGTTATTGGAGATACACTAGTGCAATTACTTATTACTTCAATTTGATTTTAATTAGAAGGGTGAGAGATGCTTTTGAGACAGCATAAAAGTTTGAATTCTCCTCTGCAGTAGTCTCAAGGCTGAAAGCTTCTGCTTTAGTGCTTGGTCAAGCCTTAAGCTTTATGTGTTTTGGCACTGCTCTGTAACAAAAGAGTTCACTGCTGAGACTTCCAAGTGCACAGAGTAAATATAAATTTTTATCAGTACAGTAAGCATTTGTAACACTGATTGTCAGTGGAAGTCTGTGGAATACTTTTATAATTTCAAGTATTAGAAGAGCACTAAGGCTTGGGAGTGGCTGTAGATCCTTCAAATCTCAGCTGCTGATGCCAACAAATCACTGTTATAGATACAATAATGCCCATGATATTTAGCATGGAACAAGTGAAGAACCAAGAGGCCAGGATCTAACCCAAATTTCATGATGACTCTCTGTGAGCCACATAAACTCCCAACCATCTTATATGGAAACTGAGACCACTGCTAGAAGAAAGCCACCTCACAGGGTTACTGGGAGAGAAAAAAAAAATAAGATAACACATGTGAAAATGATATTAAAGTTCTAAAGCGTGACTGTACAGTTGTAACGGCCTTCGTCCAAGTCTGCTGCATTAAAGAATCCAGTTGCAGTGACACAGGTTATGTGATGATGCAAAATGACTTGTTTTACTTTTAGACCCATCAACTTCAGAGAGGTCTTCAGAAATCGTGTTGCCTATCCCATTCTCCTTCTAGGCATTTGAATTTTAATATGCAAATCGCAGATAACAAACAAAAGATCCTCCGTACACTCTCTTTAGGGTTGATGTTCCATATTTTTCTCATATATCAACCTGCAAAGCCTAGAGAAGCAAAGATTTGTGCTGAGCTATGAAACATCTTGTAAGAAATGAAGGTATCACCATGCTGATCCTGGAAGAGAGTCCAGTCTAGTAGGGAGAAACTAAATAAAATATTACAGAGAAAAACAAAAGATCCTATACGGCAATGCCTCCTGAAGCAATTTGAGTCCATTTTTCTCTTCTTGACCTGTCCTGACAGAAACTGGGCCTAAGTTATCCATTGAGCATTGGAGCAATCTGTGCCAATCTGGCACTTGTCTAAAAATATTAAATCCACTTACTGCTTGAAAGAATAAATGGTGCTACTACCCCTTCAAATGTTATTGAATTAATTCGCAAAATGCCAACACTTTTTGGAGCCCAAAAAGATAGCTCACTTAAGCTAGGACAAAAGAAAGGATTTGAGGTAACATCAGAGTATTTTCTGCCCTAGAATGCCATTGAATTAAGTAAGGTGTTGTGCCTGCTCTGTGATTCCCAGCCCTGGAGTACCACGCATTTTCAAAATTGATGATGTATTATCTTGCATTAGTCTCTAATCATTTTATGATGCTGTATTTTACATCCCCAGCTAAAAAAATGGGCAGGAGCAACATCTTCTAGTTCCGACATATCCCTTATAATATCCCACACAGTGCTGGCATTCAGTGCAATTTTAATACATATTTTGAAAGTCCTCCTAGATAACATGAATAATTCAATAGCTCTTTTGTTAGAATGATTGTTTCATTCATTCAACAGAACATGCTGCTTATTTTTTTGCTTAGAAAAAGGAATGCTCCAAACCTTTAAACTAGTAAAGCCCAAAGTTTATATCTGGTTCATTCCCGTGCTGAGTGGGTACCTCCTGCTCCCCTCACTTTTCACCTCCCACCATGTCCAACTGCTTGCCAAGTTTTATCAGTTCCATCTACCAACTATCTCTGCAATCTACTTCTTTCTCTCTACCTTTAGTCCTATTGTTCAAATTCAGACCCTCGTATCTTTCTCCTGCAGAACCTTCTAAGTGACTTTGCTTCATCTACATTTTTTATTCAACCAGTACCTACGTATTGAGTGCCAACTATGTACCTGGTGCTTCCTAGGTACTGAGCATGCAAACCAGATTTGTGTTGTCATGGAGCTTCCATTCTAACATTCAGAGGCAGATGATAATCGTCAAGAAAACAAATGAATAAATGAGATAATTTCAGGTGCCTTTAAGTACTACAAAGGAAAAAATAAATAAAATGATGTGATACTGACTGGAAGGTATAAAGAGAGGATACATTTTTAGAAAAGGCATTTTGAGTTTGTAGCATTTAGCTACTGGACGTCATTTGAATGATGCCAAGGAACTAGCCATCTGAAGAGCTGGGAGGAGAGACTTCTAGACATAAGCAAGGACCTGAGGCAGGAACTGAGGGTAGGTCCACATGGACAGAGCATAGAAAAGGTGTCAGTGTCCTATGACCTGAGATGGACAGGTGGACACACAGTGAATCACGTGGCTTTGCAGGCAATTGAAAGGAGTCTGGATTTTATTCTAGGAGCAACAGGAAGTTTTAAGCAGGGAAGTCACATTACATAATTTAATTTTAAGTGGGCTCATTCTTGCTGCCCTGAAGAGACTGGATTCCATATGTGCAAAGCCTGAATCAACAAGGTGAATCTGGAGACTGCAGCAACAATCCAGGTTTAGAGCAGATCGTGGCTTGCACTATGGTGATGGAAGGTGAAATGAAGAAAATAGATTGAGAATGTGTTTTGGATATTGGGAGCAAGACAAAAGGAAGAATAAAGAATGATACCTAGGTGTGGGGCTTGAACATCTAGATGGCTAATTTTACCACTTATTGAGATAGACAAGAACAGAGAAGGAATACATTTCTTCCCATTCTCCACAAATAGAAATAGCAATTTTTCTAAAACTCAAGCCTGGTTATGTTTTGTGCTTACTTAATATATTTCAATTGTTTTCTCTCCTTTCCAGTATAAAATTCGAGCTTTGTGTTATACACATGGAATCACCTGAACTCGCCCTTCCTATCCAGCCTCCTTTCCCACAACCCACCCCTCTGCAAGGCACCTGAAGCTGCAGCCATAATGAGCTACCCACTTCTTTCTTCTACATGCTGAATTTTCTTGTTTCTTCTATCTAAAATGTCCCTGATCCTCATCCTTTGGGCTGCTATGTCCTTATCTTCCAAGATGCAGCCTGGGTGTTACCTTCTCAGTGACACCTTCCCAGGCGGGTCCAGGTAAGTTAGGTGCTCCTCGGTGTTCTCAGTCTCCTGAGTCAGCCTCAGGAATGGGCCAGTCACATTGCAGTGACTGGATATGCCTCGGCTGTGAGCTCTGTCATCAGGTATGGCGTCCCACCCAATTTTGTACCCCCAGGTTCAGGAATCACACTGCCATTGTTGGCTCTCTTAAGAAAATGAATGCTTGAGACATGTTTAATACTCTCTAAAACAGCTATCAGTCTATCTATGCAATTCTTCTGCCTACATAAATAGACTGATACCTAAACAGAGGACATTTAGATGTCCCCAGTCTGCACCTACTCCAGTACCCCCAGGACCTAGTCTGAGATGAACCTCACTACAAAGTCACCTTTGGAGGATAATAAACCTTTTGGTAACTGCTCCCTCTATATTCTTTGACTTATTTTCAGCTTACGTTGGTCGCTTAGGGGCATGGACTCAGAACAGGAAAGAAAATCTCAACTAGATATATACCTGGACTTTAGTAAGTGTCATGACCAGGAAGAGTATATACATGTGTGTATATATATGTATGTATGTGTGTGTATATACATGTGTGTGTGTATCACCCTGACCAGGAAGAATGGTCTTTAGGAGTTGCCAGTAAAGTATATACATGTGTGTATATATATGTATGTATGTGTGTGTATATACATGTGTGTGTGTATCACCATGACCAGGAAGAATGGTCTTTAGGAGTTGCCAGTAAAGGAATGCTGCCTGATAAGGCACATCATAGCTCACTGAATGGGCCAAGATAACCTGCACCTCACCGCAGTGACCACAATACTTTTATTCCTTCTGGTTAACAGGGTGGGAATCTGTTAATTATTCATCTTTTTCATACAGCCTACCACAATGCATGAACAGTTATGTAGGTAAAATATTTTTGTGTTTGTTTATTTTTTGCCTCAAGCTTAGCTTTATGGATGTTCAGAAACATGAAAGATATTTTTGTACAGAAAAAAAATTGCCATCAGGATAATTACTTTATGGGTCTTGAGCCCCAAAGATTACCCACTGTACTCTGAGGCAAGATGTTTTCTTAATGAGGGAGTCATTTTCCGTGTGTCAAAGTCATAATGCTTAACACTGACCACTCCCTATATTTTATACTGTGTCAGTGTTGTGCTTGCCTAAATACACTGCCAGTAGATTTATATTCTAATAACTTGATTTTTAATTGGTGAGAAACCAAGGCAGCACTGGTTAAATGTCTCACAAAGCATTGCAGATGACTCTAAATGCCTTATGATATAAATACCTTTAGTAAAATGAAAACACAAGTAGCTTTGCATATATTTATATGTTTTGCCCTTTAAGTTTTGAGTTGAAAGGCTGAAAGCAGAGATAGTGGTAAAAGGAAGGCAGCTTCTTCTGAAGATTTGTGCATTAAATTAGTTTGATTCAACTCAGTGCACACTTACCAGGCACCTCCTATGTGCCAGGGTATGTGCAGGGCACGGTGGGGAGTACTGAGACCCTTAACAAAGGAAATGGTAGAAGAAGCTCTCCAAAGTAATGAATTTCCCTAGGGAAACTTTTTCTGTTCCTTTGAGAAGTCTCAAAATATAGGTCAGGCCAGGAATGATGCATCAATTCTGGAATTCTAAGCATTTAGTTGGAAATTGCAACATGGATGATTTTAAAAATTATCTGATACAAATTATATTTTTTCAAACAAAACTCAGGTGGAAGTAACACAAAACTACTGATTATAACTCACTTCCTGAAAATAAATACTCCTTTCCTCTAAGAATTTAATGCACTTTTTAAAAGTAAAATAATTTTAAAAAATAAAGTAAAATTGTTTAAAACATCTAAAAGTGTTTCAAGTTTAAATCGAATGAATAAAAGAATTTATTTTGTGACATCTTACCTCTGGACTAGAGTAAAATTCCTAATCAAGCATGATTAAAAGTCTCTTTTTTATGAGTGAAGTAGGATTGTGTGAGTCTGCTATCAGAACTTTGCAATAGAGTTGGTGTTCAAGACTGGGGAGATGTAGGGTAATTCTTGTGTTGATGTAAGCACTTCATTCATTCATCCAGACAGCACTGAACACAAATTTGTTGGGGAACCCTCTCTATTTCAGGCTGTGTATCTACTGCTTTAGTTTCAGATTCTCTCAATGGGCAGCACCATTTTGTATGTCCATGCTTCATTTGTGGAACAACATATTTTGTTTATTTTGTTTGTTTGTTTGTTTGTTTTACCAATGCCAGTGTATCATCTGCATTATAGGACATTTCTTTTCTTTCCTTGAATTGATATAAGCATCCTTCATCCTAGCTATGTCCAGACTTGATCAAGATACAGCAATACTGCAAGAAGCTGGAGGTCCTATGTTGCCTGATTTGAATGGACAGTATTTCCAAGAGACAGTCAATGAAAGAGATAGATGGCTCCATCAACACTGAAAAGATACTCCAGGTTCACGCTGCATGTTTCTCATTGTTACTACTCCTTTGCCCTGCTGGACAGGTTCCATGTGTTCTCCACTCTGCCTTTGGCAGCTGTATTAGTTTGCTAGGGCTACCACAACCAAGTACCAGAAGCTGGATGGCTTAAGACAACAGACATTTATTCTCTCACAGTTCTGGAGACCAGATGTCCAAGACCAAGGTGTCAGCAGAATCATATTCTCTTTGAGACTCTAGGTAGAATTCTTTCTTGGCTGCTGGCAATCCCTGATATTCCTTGGTTTATAGATGCATCACTTCAGTCTCTGTCTCTGAGACTCTGAGACTCTCTGAGACTCTCACATTTCCTCTCTCCTGTGTACAAATTTTCCTCTTCTTATAATGACACCAGTCATTGGAGTATGGCCTACCCTAATTCAGTATGACCCAATCTTAATCTGAGTACAACTACAAAGACCCTATTTCCAACCAAATAAAGTCACATTCCCAGGTTCCAAGTGGACATCAATGGGGGTTTGGGGAGATACTAATCAACCCAGCACTGTATCCAACCCTCTCTCCTTATCTCCTTAAATTCCGGGGCTTGTTATTCCTTCTTCATTTCCTTGAACTTGTTCATGCAATTGTAACTTGTTCACACCATGTGTAAACCCTTTATTAAAGTCACTTCCAATTACCCAGTATGAATGTGTCATTTGTATCCTGCTGGGACCCTCACTGATACACCTGCTCTCTCACCTACCTCTTTCATTGCCTCTAATGTTTGAGCTTGCTGTCACTTATGACTTATTGCAGGAATGTTAAGGATAGAAAATATTGAACCAGGAATGGTTTGCCCTGGGCCCCATAAGCCCTTGTGGGGAAGAACCATCCAGTTTGACCAAACTTCTGTCCTTAATCTTAACTGGACTAAAAGTTTTAAAAATGTGTAGCACTTATAAAAAGAGCTCTCAAGCAAAAAAAGAAAAGAAAAGAAAAGAAAAAATCAAAGGGATGAGAAAGTAGATGGCAATAGAATTATGTGAGGAAAAAGAACATGAATGCTTTCATATAGACAAAGAGAAATATTTTAACAACCATGGAAAAGCAGAAAGGGGCAGAAATATTTAAAAATAGAGTATGCTATTGCTAATCTGGCTGCAAAGGCATGTTTTGTTTTGTTTTTCTTCTTTTACCTATGATTTATATTGATACACTCTTTAAATCCTAGAAAAAAATCCTTTTAGTATTTTTATATTTCACTTTCATTTAGGAATTTTAAATCTATTACAAGTGAAATTGGTTCATAGTTTTTATTTTTATGCTATCCTTTTCAGATTTGGGATCAGAGTTATGCTAAATTTGAAAAATGAATTTGGAAGCCTTTTATTCTTTATTTATATTCTAAAACAGCTCG